>NC_139583.1:4183235-4185735 GCF_946808225.1 Silurus aristotelis | reverse complement strand
AAACTTATCTAAGGACACAACAGAGATGAGAAAACATACCATTCTGGGACATGGACATCCTCTGTGGGCGGAGCTAGAATAAGCATTAGCAGACTATATGGACAAAAGTATCGGGACACCCGACCAAAGCCTTTTGCCACAACGTTGGATTCAAACAATTGTATAGAAAGTCCTTGGATGTGGAACGGAGATCCAAATGTGTTTGAGCATGACGGTGCTCCTCTGCACAAAGCCATAAAAATAATGCTTTATATGGGTCTCCTACTATAAACTCCTGCATGGAGGACGAACGTGGAATAGATTCCTTGAGTTACTTGAGTGACCGAGCACTGCGTTTCCCCACGGACCGTTATTAAAGCCGCACCAACTGCTAAACTCTGGACCGTTTTGGGGTTTCAGTTATAAACAGCCACTTTCCACGCAAAGGTTGTGCGCTTTAAATGAATGCTACAATAATGAAATAGTTTTTCAAACGTTTTTATGTAATTTATTAGTACAAACTATCGAGGGCACGAGTGTCAAGGTCACGAGTATCGAGGTTCCACTGTATTTCTATTTACATTTTGATGTAATATGGTCATTAAATACACTACATTTACTAACAGTCTTGTGGCTGAAGGAATCTCACACAAACTTCCACAAAAATCGAGAGGAACATCTTCCCTGAAGAGTGGAGGTCACTATAAGAGCAAATGGGGACTAAGTGTGGAATGGGATGTTCAAATAGGTCAGGTGTCCACAAACTTTTGATCATAAACTGTTGCGAGTTGATATGAAGACAGAACAGCGAGCTTACCCGATTTAAACATCTGGTCGGCCATGAATAGGTCATTCAGGCTGCTGATGTTGTCCCAGCCAGGCAGGAAGACCAAGATGGCTCCGTCCTTCAAACACACATTTGGAAAAAATTTTTAATTTATGATAAAAATCATATTAAAAAAAACGATTGTTTACGAGGGGAACAGTGCATGCACAGAGGTATAAAAATGCCCAGGTGAACATCCAGCATCAGTGGGGTGCATGTTGTGGGTTAAACTGATCAAGTAGCAGCAGCTTAATGCATACAATTCTACATATACATGTAATAAGTTTCAGATTAAATTCACGTCAAAGATCAGAATAATGAAATCTCGATTGATGGGACTGTTGCAGGTGCACTGGTAGCAGTTTGAATATACCAGAAAACCTTTTGATCAGAAAGTTCGGAGAAGAATGGCGAGAAAGGAACCTGGAAGGAAAGATACGGTTGCTCAAACTACTAATATTTCCAACCCTGTTAGGCAAAAAAGCAACTCGGAACTCCACCACTAAGAGGTGGATGAGCGACTAGTGGCCCAATTATACACCTAATATTTGATTGCTGCAAAAATCCATACCAATAGTTTTTCCAGGTTGCGCACGTTGCTGGGGCGACTAAAATTGTCTGCTGTCATTACGAGAGCGGCCTCTAGAGGCGAATCAGTACTCAGTATCAGTACTATCCCTTTAATAACAGATTTATATAGTACTTTTATTTGTTCACTGAAGGTATTTTGAGAACGTTTTCTTGGCTACTAATCAAAAATTACAAAGAGTCTCGGTCTACAGAAGACTACATCAGAATTCACTCCTGTCAGCTGACACAGGAATCTGAAGCTACAGCATGGAACTGGATCACGCAAGGATTTACTTATTAATCTCAATAAAGGAGGCTGAATGGATTATTAAGTAAAACCCCCGCATGACAATCGAATCCACTGCTGCTTTGCTCATTGGTAAAAAAAAAAAAAAAAAACACGCATGTAAAAGAAAAACGGCATGTGGAATTAGCATGATTTCCCAGGCCGAGGTTCTGAGCACCAGGCCGAGGTTCTGAGCACCAGGCCGAGGTTCTGAGCACCAGGCCGAGGTTCTGAGCACCAGGCCGAGGTTCTGAGCACCAGGCCGAGGTTCTGAGCACCAGGCCGAGGTTCTGAGCACCAGGCCGAGGGGAGCCTCGATCGTCTCGCTTTCTCAACACACTCCTGTCTAGGGCTCGTTAACACTGCAGTCATGCTAAACAGACAAATTACTTCTCGTTAATTAAGTTAGAGAGGGGTGTGTGTGTGTGTGTGTGTCCTATATTTAGCAGCTCGGTGACGTTCGACTGGATATATTTAACCAGAGGAGAACGTGGCGAGAAAAACTTGTGTTTCAGCAAACCAGAGTTCATCTGCAAACCATCGCTGATATTTAACAAATAAAAAAAAAAATTTGTTAAACAAATAGTTTAATAGTTTAGTAATAAATAAATAGTTAAAAAGTCTTCGAATAAATCGGATAGGACCGTCATGATGACGCAGAGAGAGAGAGAGAGAGAGAGAGAGAGAGACAGGAAGGAAAGAGAGAATAAAAAAATAACAGACAGGGAGAGAATTAGCAAGAGAGACAAGAGCAACAAAGAGGTGAAGAGGAAGGGAAAAAGGAAAGGAAGACAGTGAAAGAGACCAAAAGGGGGGAGACAGAAAAAAAGAGAGACTTT
>NC_139583.1:3888753-4183035 GCF_946808225.1 Silurus aristotelis | reverse complement strand
CTAACCGTGAAGCTGAGGTTCCTCAGAGGAGCATATCAGAGGAACCTTAAAGTCTGAGAATAACTCCACCTGTCAAACTGCACCACTGCTAGAGAAACATGAAAGATCTTGTCTGTGTGTGTGTGTGTGTGTGTGTGTGACCTCTCTCGAAGTGTGCGAGCGAAACACGGCCAGCTCTCCTTGTATTCTTCTTCTTTCTCCAGCTTTTCAGGACGTACGTGTTGGCCGTTCAGGAAGCCCCTCCTGAAGCGAGGACGCCGATCGTGCTGCTGCTGCGGCCGGAACCTGCGACGTGAAGAGGATCCGTAAAAACGCACACCTGAAGTGCATCCACACAGGACGTTCACACACTCGCGCACAATCCCGCACACACACACTCTGATCTTTACAGAGAGACATTCTAGAATGATGAAACTACAGTTGAGGAGAAGAGATTAAAAAGAAATAAAGAAAAGACAAGAAAAGAGAAGGAGAAGAAGAAGAACGAGGATTGATGGGCAGAGATATGGAGAGTGGGCATCAGTATCTCTACTCCACCTCACATCACTGACCCACACACACAATTTGTGTTCAATTCCTCACATGTTCCACAGAGTAGCGAGCGAGCGAACGGATGGATGGATGGATGGACGGACGGACGGACAGACAGATGGAGACAGACGGATGGATGGATGGGGGGTGGTTGGGTTGATGGATAAACATCCAGACAGAAATGGGGATGGATGGATGAATAGATAAATGAATATAAAGGCAGACATGGATGGATGGATGGATGGATGGATGGATGGATGGATGGAGGGATGGAGGGATGGAGGGATGGAGGGATGGAGGGATGGATGGAAAGGCAGACAGAAATGGATGGATGGATGGATGGATGGATGGATGGATGGATGGATGGATGGATGGATGGATAGGCAGACAGAAATGGATGGATGGATGGATGGATGGATGGATGGATGGATGGATGGATGGATGGATAGGCAGACAGAAATGGATGGATGGATGGATGGATGGATGGATGGATGGATGGATGGATATAAAGGCAGACAGAAATGGATGGATGGATGGATGGATGGATGGATGGATGGATGGATGGATGGATGGATGGATAGGCAGACAGAAATGGATGGATGGATGGATGGATGGATGGATGGATGGATGGATGGATGGATATAAAGGCAGACAGAAATGGATGGATGGATGGGATGGAAGAGACAGATGGATGGATATAAAGACAGACAGGGATGGATGGATGGATGGATAAATGGATGGATGGATGGGATTGGATTGGATGGGATGGAAGAGACAGACTGACAAACAGGTAAGTAGACAGATGAGACAGACAGACAGCAGCTGGAAAGCTGAACTTACCCAGTCATGTGGATCACATCCTCCAGCAGATACTCTTTGACAGGGAAGGTGTGTCCTGGAATGTGGACCATGGGGCAGTTATCTGCAGGAGGAGCAGTGAAATCAGCATGGTGTTATTGGGATGTTTCTCTGGTTAATGCTCAGTGTGTCTGTGCTCTCTCTCTCTCTCTCTCTCTCTCTCTCTCTCTCTCTCTCTCTCTCTCTCTCTCTCTCTCTCTCTCTCTCTCAGAGATGGGGGGATTAATCGGATGGGTAGTTTTATATCACGTCCTGCAGAGACGATTTAAAGTATCGCTGCTGATGGGAAGAGCGCAAGACGTTCAAATATAATTTATCATCATATAATTCACCAGGAGACGACGCTGCTCTGTGTGACGGCTCTGCTGGAAAAGAGGGAGAGAAATATTTACCCCGGATGGGGTATGGGGCAGGGCGTCTCTTCTCTACACTGGCTCACAAGAAACTTTTCATTATATTCATTATATTGAGCCGAATCGATGCGATAACTGAAATTCACTGTGTTTTCACCATTCCAGCTTTCTGTTACCAATGGCAACCAGGTGAACCCAGACCCGAGCGGAATGAAGAGCCTCCGTAAGACCGAGCAGAAGAACTCACCGAAGTACCTGCTGAACTTCTCGGCGTTCAGCGTAGCGCTCATGAGCACCACCTTCAGCTCGTCTCTGTGCCTCAGCAGGTCCTTCACGATGGTGAGGAGGACGTCTGAGTGCAGACTGCGCTCATGGATCTCGTCCAGGACCAGATGACTAATGCTGGACAAACACCTGGAGCAGAGACATGTGTTTTTCACAGTGGGAGAAATTTGTTAAAAAAATATTTTATACTACTGCAAAGAAACAGATATGTTGATACAAACCTGCAGCTAGTGTGTGTGTGTGTGTGTGTGTGTGTGTGTGTGTGTGTGTGTGTGTGTGTGTGTGTCTGCACCCCTGCTGCAGGTAATCTGTCTCTTTTAAGGGCATTAAATGAAAGCGGAGTGTGTGCCAAGACAAACAATGAGGAACCTGGAGGTATCTCCATAAGCTTAAGTTAATTCCTGTGTGTGTGTGTATGTGTGTGTGTGTGTGTGTGTGTGTGTTTGTGATTGCTGCCATTATTTACTCGTGTGTGTGTGTGTGTGTGTGTGTGTGTGTGTGTGTGTGTGTGTGTGTGTGTGTGTGCGCTTATAATCCAATCTGCAACTCACTCTCTCTCTCACACACACTGATGTAAGTAAGATCGGGACAGAGGAAAACACTTACGGATCTGAGCGCAGCCACTGAAGAATAATTCCTGTGGTACAATACAGCACCGAGCCTTGTTTCCGTGGCAACCGGCTGGATCGCGGCAGCCACAGGACGAGCCAATGACGAGTCGATGGTGTGACATAAAACGGGGAGAAAGAAAATGTTGACAAGCGTTTTATGAGAATTTTTGTTTAGGCATGTTTGCGTTTTAAAAAAAAATAAATAAATAAATAAATAAAACCCGCAACATTACAGCTTTTGTTTTGGCTGGTTTCATTTCTCACACTGCAGAAGACGAGAAAAGTTTGAGTAAAAGTTCTGATTTGCAGAAACAGAGGGGAGCGAAAGGACGAGAATGTGATTCGACTACATTTTCCTCCAGCAGCTGCAGAACACATGAGCAAACAGGAGACTTAAATTACAAAACAAACAGGCGGCAGTGTCTCACAGAGCGTTTTACTGAATCGCAAAGCGTCTCACAGAGGGCCTCAAAGAATCGCAAAGTGTTTCACAGAGCACCTCACAGAATCTCAGAGTGTCTCACAGAATCTCAGATCAACACGCAGGGCGTCTCACAGAGCGTCTCAGAACCGCAGAGCATCTCACGGAATCTCGGAGCACCACGCAGGCCATCTCGCAGAGCGTCTCAGAATCTCAGAGCAACGCGCAGATCTCTGACAGAATCTCAGAGCAACACGCAGAGTGTCTCACAGAGCGTCTCAGAATCGCAGAGCAACACGCAGAGCGTCTGACAGAATCTCAGAGCAACATGCAGAGCGTCTCACAGAAAAACACTGTAGCAGTGTCAGAGTAACTCACAGAGTCTCTCACAGAGCGTAATTCGCAGAGTGTCTCAGAATCTCGCAGGGCGTGTCTCGCAGGGCGTGTCTCGCAGGGCGCATTCTGTGTCTCGCCAGGCTCACTCCAGAAAAACACCAGAAACACTGCAGATTTGCTGGGGAACTCACGCTCCTGGGGCTCACTCAGATTAAAAACGTTTACAAGCACACAGGAGGTTTCTTACAATAGTTACTTACTTTCAGTCTCTCTTTCTTTCTCTTACACTCTCTCTCAATCTTTCACTCCATCTTTGTTGCTAATTTCTCTGTATACTATTATTATTGATCTCTGTTTCTCTCACACACACTGTCTGTCTCTCTCTCACACTCTCTACGTCTCTCACAATCTTTTACACACTCTCTCTACATCTCTCACTGTCTCGCTCTCACACACTCTCTCCGTCTCTCACACTCTCTCTACATCTCTCACTGTCTCGCTCTCACACACTCTCTCTGTCTTTCACACACTCTCTCTACATCTCTCACTGTGTCTCTCACACACACTCTCTCGACGTCTCTTACTGTTTCTCACACACTCTCTCTACATCTCTCACTAGCTCTCTCTCACACTCTCCCTATGTCTCTCTCACCATCTCCCTCTTTCTCACGTCTCTCACTGTCTCTCTTTCTTCCACACTCATGGTCTCTCACTGTCTCTCTAACACTCTCTCCATGTTCCTCACCTTCCATCTTTTCTTTGTCACTCACTTCTCTTTTTCTTTCACTCTCTATACGTCTCTCGCTTTCTTTTCACATAGCGATGCAGTCTTATGATCTCTCCCTCCGTGTCACTGTCTGCATGTCTGGTTTTTTTCCCCCTCACACTCTTTCATAGTCTCTGTTGTTCTCATTGTTGCTCACAGTCAATATTCATCTAGGTGTCTCCCTCTGAATGTCTCCCAGTCTCTTTCTCCCAGTCTCAGTGTCTTCCTCTCTCTTCTTCACCTACTTCTCCTCCAGTCACTGTCTCCCTCCTCCCCTCCGTCTCCTCGTCATACGCTCGTGATGGATAGTTATGACCAAAGCAATAAAGTTAAGGGGATCTTTAAGCCGAGTCGTCTCGCTTTATCTACTGACGAGAGAAATCGTTTCCATTCATAAACCAGACGCTCTGTGTGGAGCCGGAGTTCTCACTGCAGCCCGGGTGAGACGGCACATTATATATATATATAATACACACACAAACACACAGTCTATTTTAGTTTAGTTCTCACAGTTTTGCAATACTCCGTTGTGGATTCAGGCATCAGTTCTGCTCTTGCAGTAGTAAATCAGTGGCTCAGCTTTACTACAAGTTCCATTCAGTAATTCTTGTGCATCACACAACATCGTAACATACAAACTCGTAATCATTTATGGATCGACAGCATCGTCACACTCACCTCTGCAGACGGATCTGATATCCGCAAGACTTCCCTTCTCCCACAGACTCCGCCCTCTCCGCCGCCACCCTCTCAGCTACCTGCGTGCACACACACACACACACACACACACACACACACACACACACACACACACACACACACACGTGACCCTTGTCGTCGCGACTAACCCCCAAAACAACCAAAACAGCGGTCTGAGAGAATCTGCCGCACCGATATGGCACTGATACGCCGGGGCTGTGTGCACACCACCCTGCAGAGAGAGCCCATGCCACGGCTGATGTAGTCGTCCAAGATGAACTGAGTGACCTGCGTGGTTTTGCCGCAGCCGGTTTCCCCACTCACCACCACCACGCGGTTAGACTGGATCAGCGTCACCAGCTCCTGCACTCACACACACACACACACACAACCTCTCAGACACATACCTCATACTCTATACAAGTGTATGTACAGGACCAGGGATGCAAAATTGTGGGAACTTTCAAGACTGGAAACTTTCCATGGGAATTAATAGGAATATATGGGGGAAAATACAGGGATTCTTCTTTCTGCCTACTGACTTTCATTTTCCTTCACTCCAGAGCGTACCTCCACCTCTCCTGTCCATCACCACTGCAAACTGGAAAGGCCGATCCTTGATGCAGTCCAACCTTCACCTTGACCCAGCCTGTCGTTCCTACTGTACACTTCACTGCTGTCACACTTTCCACATACATGTCCTGCACCACCCTCACATACTTCTCTGACACAGCTGACTTACTCACAATGCAACTCATTCTGACCTTCTCTATACTTCTCCATCAACATCCTCAAAGCAAATAATGCGTCCGTAGTGTTCACAGATGGTCACCTCTTCTCTCAGGCTTAACAGGAATGAATAAGAATATAATAATAATAATAATAATAATAATAATAATAAATTATTATTATTATTATTATTATGTATTATACATTGCTATTATTAATGTTTTGGAAAGAAGAATCTTACGCTCATCAAACCTGCATTTATTTGATCAAAAATACAAAACGAAACAGGAATACTGTGGAATATATATACATATATATATATATATATATATATATATATATATATATATATAGAAAAATTCATAATTTCTACTTACAATTAACTCAAAGTCAGAAATGTCCTTTTAAAATCTGTATTAGTAAAATGAGTTCGTACGCATGTCAGCTAGAAACCAAACAAGAGGTTTGTATATAATACGGTTTATACACATTTCCCCAAATTTATAATTAATTCTCATAAATCCCTTTAGAATATGGCCAAAATTTCCCAGATTAAGTTCCCATGGAAAGTTTCCGGAAATTTGATATGATTTTTTTTTGTTCTTAATGAATACGTTTTTCAGTTCATCTGTGATGCTACAGGAGTAAAATATGACAGTGAGATGATGGTGGTAGCGGATATACAGTAAGTGCGAGATGATGGTGGTAGCGGATATACAGTAAGTGCGAGATGATGGTGGTAGCGGATATACAGTAAGTGCGAGATGATGGTGGTAGCGGATATACAGTAAGTGCGAGATGATGGTGGTAGCGGATATACAGTAAGTGCGAGATGATGGTGGTAGCGGATATACAGTAGGTGCGAGATGATGGTGGTAGCGGATATACAGTAGGTGCGAGATGATGGTGGTAGCGGATATACAGTAGGTGCGAGATGATGGTGGTAGCGGATATACAGTAGGTGCGAGATGATGGTGGTAGCGGATATACAGTAGGTGCGAGATGATGGTGGTAGCGGATATACAGTAGGTGCGAGATGATGGTGGTAGCGGATATACAGTAGGTGCGAGATGATGGTGGTAGCGGATATACAGTAGGTGCGAGATGATGGTGGTAGCGGATATACAGTAGGTGCGAGATGATGGTGGTAGCGGATATACAGTAGGTGCGAGATGATGGTGGTAGCGGATATACAGTAGGTGCGAGATGATGGTGGTAGCGGATATACAGTAGGTGCGAGATGATGGTGGTAGCGGATATACAGTAGGTGCGAGATGATGGTGGTAGCGGATATACAGTAGGTGCGAGATGATGGTGGTAGCGGATATACAGTAGGTGCGAGATGATGGTGGTAGCGGATATACAGTAGGTGCGAGATGATGGTGGTAGCGGATATACAGTAGGTGCGAGATGATGGTGGTAGCGGATATACAGTAGGTGCGAGATGATGGTGGTAGCGGATATACAGTAGGTGCGAGATGATGGTGGTAGCGGATATACAGTAGGTGCGAGATGATGGTGGTAGCGGATATACAGTAGGTGCGAGATGATGGTGGTAGCGGATATACAGTAGGTGCGAGATGATGGTGGTAGCGGATATACAGTAGGTGCGAGATGATGGTGGTAGCGGATATACAGTAGGTGCGAGATGATGGTGGTAGCGGATATACAGTAGGTGCGAGATGATGGTGGTAGCGGATATACAGTAGGTGCGAGATGATGGTGGTAGCGGATATACAGTAGGTGCGAGATGATGGTGGTAGCGGATATACAGTAGGTGCGAGATGATGGTGGTAGCGGATATACAGTAGGTGCGAGATGATGGTGGTAGCGGATATACAGTAGGTGCGAGATGATGGTGGTAGCGGATATACAGTAGGTGCGAGATGATGGTGGTAGCGGATATACAGTAGGTGCGAGATGATGGTGGTAGCGGATATACAGTAGGTGCGAGATGATGGTGGTAGCGGATATACAGTAGGTGCGAGATGATGGTGGTAGCGGATATACAGTAGGTGCGAGATGATGGTGGTAGCGGATATACAGTAGGTGCGAGATGATGGTGGTAGCGGATATACAGTAGGTGCGAGATGATGGTGGTAGCGGATATACAGTAGGTGCGAGATGATGGTGGTAGCGGATATACAGTAGGTGCGAGATGATGGTGGTAGCGGATATACAGTAGGTGCGAGATGATGGTGGTAGCGGATATACAGTAGGTGCGAGATGATGGTGGTAGCGGATATACAGTAGGTGCGAGATGATGGTGGTAGTGGATATACAGTAGGTGCGAGATGATGGTGGTAGTGGATATACAGTAGGTGCGAGATGATGGTGGTAGTGGATATACAGTAGGTGCGAGATGATGGTGGTAGTGGATATACAGTAGGTGCGAGATGATGGTGGTAGTGGATATACAGTAAGTGCGAGATGATGGTGGTAGTGGATATACAGTAAGTGCGAGATGATGGTGGTAGTGGATATACAGTAAGTGCGAGATGATGGTGGTAGTGGATATACAGTAAGTGCGAGATGATGGTGGTAGTGGATATACAGTAAGTGCGAGATGATGGTGGTAGTGGATATACAGTAAGTGCGAGATGATGGTGGTAGTGGATATACAGTAAGTGCGAGATGATGGTGGTGGTAGATATACAGTAAGTGCGAGATGATGATGGTAGATATACAGTAAGTGCGAGATGATGGTGGTAGATATACAGTAAGTGTGAGATGGTGGTGGTAGATATACAGTAAGTGTGAGATGGTGGTGGTAGATATACAGTAAGTGTGAGATGATGGTAGTAGATATACAGTAAGTGTGAGATGATGGTAGTAGATATACAGTAAGTGTGAGATGATGGTAGTGGATATACAGTAAGTGTGAGATGATGGTAGTGGATATACAGTAAGTGTGAGATGATGATGGTAGTAGATATACAGTAAGTGTGAGATGATGGTAGTAGATATACAGTAAGTGTGAGATGATGGTAGTAGATATACAGTAAGTGCGAGATGATGGTGGTAGCGGATATACAGTAAGTGCGAGATGATGGTGGTAGCGGATATACAGTAAGTGCGAGATGATGGTGGTAGCGGATATACAGTAAGTGCGAGATGATGGTGGTAGCGGATATACAGTAAGTGCGAGATGATGGTGGTAGCGGATATACAGTAAGTGCGAGATGATGGTGGTAGCGGATATACAGTAGGTGCGAGATGATGGTGGTAGCGGATATACAGTAGGTGCGAGATGATGGTGGTAGCGGATATACAGTAGGTGCGAGATGATGGTGGTAGCGGATATACAGTAGGTGCGAGATGATGGTGGTAGCGGATATACAGTAGGTGCGAGATGATGGTGGTAGCGGATATACAGTAGGTGCGAGATGATGGTGGTAGCGGATATACAGTAGGTGCGAGATGATGGTGGTAGCGGATATACAGTAGGTGCGAGATGATGGTGGTAGCGGATATACAGTAGGTGCGAGATGATGGTGGTAGCGGATATACAGTAGGTGCGAGATGATGGTGGTAGCGGATATACAGTAGGTGCGAGATGATGGTGGTAGCGGATATACAGTAGGTGCGAGATGATGGTGGTAGCGGATATACAGTAGGTGCGAGATGATGGTGGTAGCGGATATACAGTAGGTGCGAGATGATGGTGGTAGCGGATATACAGTAGGTGCGAGATGATGGTGGTAGTGGATATACAGTAGGTGCGAGATGATGGTGGTAGTGGATATACAGTAGGTGCGAGATGATGGTGGTAGTGGATATACAGTAGGTGCGAGATGATGGTGGTAGTGGATATACAGTAGGTGCGAGATGATGGTGGTAGTGGATATACAGTAGGTGCGAGATGATGGTGGTAGTGGATATACAGTAGGTGCGAGATGATGGTGGTAGTGGATATACAGTAGGTGCGAGATGATGGTGGTAGTGGATATACAGTAGGTGCGAGATGATGGTGGTAGTGGATATACAGTAGGTGCGAGATGATGGTGGTAGTGGATATACAGTAGGTGCGAGATGATGGTGGTAGTGGATATACAGTAGGTGCGAGATGATGGTGGTAGTGGATATACAGTAGGTGCGAGATGATGGTGGTAGTGGATATACAGTAGGTGCGAGATGATGGTGGTAGTGGATATACAGTAGGTGCGAGATGATGGTGGTAGTGGATATACAGTAGGTGCGAGATGATGGTGGTAGTGGATATACAGTAGGTGCGAGATGATGGTGGTAGTGGATATACAGTAGGTGCGAGATGATGGTGGTAGTGGATATACAGTAGGTGCGAGATGATGGTGGTAGTGGATATACAGTAGGTGCGAGATGATGGTGGTAGTGGATATACAGTAGGTGCGAGATGATGGTGGTAGTGGATATACAGTAGGTGCGAGATGATGGTGGTAGTGGATATACAGTAGGTGCGAGATGATGGTGGTAGTGGATATACAGTAGGTGCGAGATGATGGTGGTAGTGGATATACAGTAGGTGCGAGATGATGGTGGTAGTGGATATACAGTAGGTGCGAGATGATGGTGGTAGTGGATATACAGTAGGTGCGAGATGATGGTGGTAGTGGATATACAGTAGGTGCGAGATGATGGTGGTAGTGGATATACAGTAGGTGCGAGATGATGGTGGTAGTGGATATACAGTAGGTGCGAGATGATGGTGGTAGTGGATATACAGTAGGTGCGAGATGATGGTGGTAGTGGATATACAGTAGGTGCGAGATGATGGTGGTAGTGGATATACAGTAGGTGCGAGATGATGGTGGTAGTGGATATACAGTAGGTGCGAGATGATGGTGGTAGTGGATATACAGTAGGTGCGAGATGATGGTGGTAGTGGATATACAGTAGGTGCGAGATGATGGTGGTAGTGGATATACAGTAGGTGCGAGATGATGGTGGTAGTGGATATACAGTAGGTGCGAGATGATGGTGGTAGTGGATATACAGTAGGTGCGAGATGATGGTGGTAGTGGATATACAGTAGGTGCGAGATGATGGTGGTAGTGGATATACAGTAGGTGCGAGATGATGGTGGTAGTGGATATACAGTAGGTGCGAGATGATGGTGGTAGTGGATATACAGTAGGTGCGAGATGATGGTGGTAGTGGATATACAGTAGGTGCGAGATGATGGTGGTAGTGGATATACAGTAGGTGCGAGATGATGGTGGTAGTGGATATACAGTAGGTGCGAGATGATGGTGGTAGTGGATATACAGTAGGTGCGAGATGATGGTGGTAGTGGATATACAGTAGGTGCGAGATGATGGTGGTAGTGGATATACAGTAGGTGCGAGATGATGGTGGTAGTGGATATACAGTAGGTGCGAGATGATGGTGGTAGTGGATATACAGTAAGTGCGAGATGATGGTGGTAGTGGATATACAGTAAGTGCGAGATGATGGTGGTAGTGGATATACAGTAAGTGCGAGATGATGGTGGTAGTGGATATACAGTAAGTGCGAGATGATGGTGGTAGTGGATATACAGTAAGTGCGAGATGATGGTGGTGGTAGATATACAGTAAGTGCGAGATGATGGTGGTGGTAGATATACAGTAAGTGTGAGATGATGGTGGTGGTAGATATACAGTAAGTGTGAGATGATGATGGTAGATATACAGTAAGTGTGAGATGATGGTGGTAGATATACAGTAAGTGTGAGATGATGGTGGTAGATATACAGTAAGTGTGAGATGGTGGTGGTAGATATACAGTAAGTGTGAGATGGTGGTAGTAGATATACAGTAAGTGTGAGATGGTGGTAGTGAAAATACAGTAAGTGTGAGATGATGGTAGTAGATATACAGTAAGTGTGAGATGATGGTAGTAGATATACAGTAAGTGTGAGATGATGGTAGTAGATATACAGTAAGTGTGAGATGATGGTAGTAGATATACAGTAAGTGTGAGATGATGGTAGTAGATATACAGTAAGTGTGAGATGATGGTAGTAGATATACAGTAAGTGTGAGATGATGGTAGTAGATATACAGTAAGTGTGAGATGATGGTAGTGGATATACAGTAAGTGTGAGATGATGGTAGTGGATATACAGTAAGTGTGAGATGATGATGGTAGTAGATATACAGTAAGTGTGAGATGATGGTAGTAGATATACAGTAAGTGTGAGATGATGGTAGTAGATATACAGTAAGTGTGAGATGATGATGATGGTGGTAGTAGATATACAGTAAGTGTGAGATGATGGTAGTAGATATACAGTAAGTGTGAGATGATGGTAGTAGATATACAGTAAGTGTGAGATGATGGTAGTAGATATACAGTAAGTGTGAGATGATGGTAGTAGATATACAGTAAGTGTGAGATGATGGTAGTGGATATACAGTAAGTGTGAGATGATGGTAGTGGATATACAGTAAGTGTGAGATGATGATGGTAGTAGATATACAGTAAGTGTGAGATGATGATGGTAGTAGATATACAGTAAGTGTGAGATGATGATGGTAGTAGATATACAGTAAGTGTGAGATGATGGTAGTAGATATACAGTAAGTGTGAGATGATGATGATGGTGGTAGTAGATATACAGTAAGTGTGAGATGATGATGGTAGTAGATATACAGTAAGTGTGAGATG
The DNA here is from genome assembly GCF_946808225.1 of Silurus aristotelis. Classification (NCBI taxonomy): domain Eukaryota; kingdom Metazoa; phylum Chordata; class Actinopteri; order Siluriformes; family Siluridae; genus Silurus; species Silurus aristotelis. The sequence continues at coordinate 4,170,819 of NC_139583.1, read as the reverse complement.
ATGATGGTAGTAGATATACAGTAAGTGTGAGATGATGGTAGTAGATATACAGTAAGTGTGAGATGATGGTAGTAGATATACAGTAAGTGTGAGATGATGATGATGGTAGATATACAGTAAGTGTGAGATGATGATGATGGTAGATATACAGTAAGTGTGAGATGATGATGATGGTAGATATACAGTAAGTGTGAGATGATGATGGTAGATATACAGTAAGTGTGAGATGATGGTGGTAGATATACAGTAAGTGTGAGATGATGGTGGTAGATATACAGTAAGTGTGAGATGATGGTGGTAGATATACAGTAAGTGTGAGATGGTGGTAGTAGATATACAGTAAGTGTGAGATGATGATGATGGTAGTGAAAATACAGTAAGTGTGAGATGATGGTAGTAGATATACAGTAAGTGTGAGATGATGGTAGTAGATATACAGTAAGTGTGAGATGATGGTAGTAGATATACAGTAAGTGTGAGATGATGGTAGTAGATATACAGTAAGTGTGAGATGATGGTAGTAGATATACAGTAAGTGTGAGATGATGGTAGTAGATATACAGTAAGTGTGAGATGATGGTAGTAGATATACAGTAAGTGTGAGATGATGGTAGTAGATATACAGTAAGTGTGAGATGATGGTAGTGGATATACAGTAAGTGTGAGATGATGATGGTAGTAGATATACAGTAAGTGTGAGATGATGATGGTAGTAGATATACAGTAAGTGTGAGATGATGGTAGTAGATATACAGTAAGTGTGAGATGATGATGATGGTGGTAGTAGATATACAGTAAGTGTGAGATGATGGTAGTAGATATACAGTAAGTGTGAGATGATGGTAGTGAAAATACAGTAAGTGTGAGATGATGGTAGTAGATATACAGTAAGTGTGAGATGATGGTAGTAGATATACAGTAAGTGTGAGATGATGGTAGTAGATATACAGTAAGTGTGAGATGATGGTAGTAGATATACAGTAAGTGTGAGATGATGGTAGTAGATATACAGTAAGTGTGAGATGATGGTAGTAGATATACAGTAAGTGTGAGATGATGGTAGTAGATATACAGTAAGTGTGAGATGATGGTAGTAGATATACAGTAAGTGTGAGATGATGGTAGTGGATATACAGTAAGTGTGAGATGATGGTAGTGGATATACAGTAAGTGTGAGATGATGATGGTAGTAGATATACAGTAAGTGTGAGATGATGATGGTAGTAGATATACAGTAAGTGTGAGATGATGATGGTAGTAGATATACAGTAAGTGTGAGATGATGATGATGGTGGTAGTAGATATACAGTAAGTGTGAGATGATGGTAGTAGATATACAGTAAGTGTGAGATGATGGTAGTAGATATACAGTAAGTGTGAGATGATGATGGTAGTAGATATACAGTAAGTGTGAGATGATGATGGTAGTAGATATACAGTAAGTGTGAGATGATGATGGTAGTAGATATACAGTAAGTGTGAGATGATGATGGTAGTAGATATACAGTAAGTGTGAGATGATGATGGTAGTAGATATACAGTAAGTGTGAGATGATGATGGTAGTAGATATACAGTAAGTGTGAGATGATGGTGGTAGTAGATATACAGTAAGTGTGAGATGATGGTGGTAGTAGATATACAGTAAGTGTGAGATGATGGTGGTAGTAGATATACAGTAAGTGTGAGATGATGGTGGTAGTAGATATACAGTAAGTGTGAGATGATGGTAGTAGATATACAGTAAGTGTGAGATGATGGTAGTAGATATACAGTAAGTGTGAGATGATGGTAGTAGATATACAGTAAGTGTGAGATGATGGTAGTAGATATACAGTAAGTGTGAGATGATGGTAGTAGATATACAGTAAGTGTGAGATGATGGTAGTAGATATACAGTAAGTGTGAGATGATGGTAGTAGATATACAGTAAGTGTGAGATGATGGTGGTAGATATACAGTAAGTGTGAGATGATGGTGGTAGATATACAGTAAGTGTGAGATGATGGTGGTAGATATACAGTAAGTGTGAGATGATGGTGGTAGATATACAGTAAGTGTGAGATGATGGTGGTAGATATACAGTAAGTGTGAGATGATGGTGGTAGATATACAGTAAGTGTGAGATGGTGGTAGTAGATATACAGTAAGTGTGAGATGGTGGTAGTAGATATACAGTAAGTGTGAGATGATGGTAGTGAAAATACAGTAAGTGTGAGATGATGGTAGTAGATATACAGTAAGTGTGAGATGATGGTAGTAGATATACAGTAAGTGTGAGATGATGGTAGTAGATATACAGTAAGTGTGAGATGATGGTAGTGGATATACAGTAAGTGTGAGATGATGGTAGTGGATATACAGTAAGTGTGAGATGATGATGGTAGTGGATATACAGTAAGTGTGAGATGATGATGGTAGTGGATATACAGTAAGTGTGAGATGATGATGGTAGTAGATATACAGTAAGTGTGAGATGATGATGGTAGTAGATATACAGTAAGTGTGAGATGATGGTAGTAGATATACAGTAAGTGTGAGATGATGGTAGTAGATATACAGTAAGTGTGAGATGATGGTAGTAGATATACAGTAAGTGTGAGATGATGATGGTAGTAGATATACAGTAAGTGTGAGATGATGATGGTAGTAGATATACAGTAAGTGTGAGATGATGATGGTAGTAGATATACAGTAAGTGTGAGATGATGATGGTAGTAGATATACAGTAAGTGTGAGATGATGATGGTAGTAGATATACAGTAAGTGTGAGATGATGATGGTAGTAGATATACAGTAAGTGCGAGATGATGGTGGTAGTAGATATACAGTAAGTGCGAGATGATGGTGGTAGCAGATATACAGTAAGTGCGAGATGATGGTGGTAGCAGATATACAGTAAGTGCGAGATGATGATGGTAGCAGATATACAGTAAGTGCGAGATGATGATGGTAGCGGATATACAGTAAGTGCGAGATGATGGTAGCGGATATACAGTAAGTGCGAGATGATGGTAGCGGATATACAGTAAGTGCGAGATGATGGTAGCGGATATACAGTAAGTGCGAGATGATGGTAGCGGATATACAGTAAGTGCGAGATGATGATGATGGTAGCGGATATACAGTAAGTGCGAGATGATGATGATGGTAGCGGATATACAGTAAGTGCGAGATGATGATGATGGTAGCGGATATACAGTAAGTGCGAGATGATGGTGGTAGCGGATATACAGTAAGTGCGAGATGATGGTGGTAGCGGATATACAGTAAGTGCGAGATGATGGTGGTAGCGGATATACAGTAAGTGCGAGATGATGGTGGTAGCGGATATACAGTAAGTGCGAGATGATGGTGGTAGCGGATATACAGTAAGTGCGAGATGATGGTGGTAGCGGATATACAGTAAGTGCGAGATGATGGTGGTAGCGGATATACAGTAAGTGCGAGATGATGGTGGTAGCGGATATACAGTAAGTGCGAGATGATGGTGGTAGCGGATATACAGTAAGTGCGAGATGATGGTGGTAGCGGATATACAGTAAGTGCGAGATGATGGTGGTAGCGGATATACAGTAAGTGCGAGATGATGGTGGTAGCGGATATACAGTAAGTGCGAGATGATGGTGGTAGCGGATATACAGTAAGTGCGAGATGATGGTGGTAGCGGATATACAGTAAGTGCGAGATGATGGTGGTAGCGGATATACAGTAAGTGCGAGATGATGGTGGTAGCGGATATACAGTAAGTGCGAGATGATGGTGGTAGCGGATATACAGTAAGTGCGAGATGATGGTGGTAGCGGATATACAGTAAGTGCGAGATGATGGTGGTAGCGGATATACAGTAAGTGCGAGATGATGGTGGTAGCGGATATACAGTAAGTGCGAGATGATGGTGGTAGCGGATATACAGTAAGTGCGAGATGATGGTGGTAGCGGATATACAGTAAGTGCGAGATGATGGTGGTAGCGGATATACAGTAAGTGCGAGATGATGGTGGTAGCGGATATACAGTAAGTGCGAGATGATGGTGGTAGCGGATATACAGTAAGTGCGAGATGATGGTGGTAGCGGATATACAGTAAGTGCGAGATGATGGTGGTAGCGGATATACAGTAAGTGCGAGATGATGGTGGTAGCGGATATACAGTAAGTGCGAGATGATGGTGGTAGCGGATATACAGTAAGTGCGAGATGATGGTGGTAGCGGATATACAGTAAGTGCGAGATGATGGTGGTAGCGGATATACAGTAAGTGCGAGATGATGGTGGTAGCGGATATACAGTAAGTGCGAGATGATGGTGGTAGCGGATATACAGTAAGTGCGAGATGATGGTGGTAGCGGATATACAGTAAGTGCGAGATGATGGTGGTAGCGGATATACAGTAAGTGCGAGATGATGGTGGTAGCGGATATACAGTAAGTGCGAGATGATGGTGGTAGCGGATATACAGTAAGTGCGAGATGATGGTGGTAGCGGATATACAGTAAGTGCGAGATGATGGTGGTAGCGGATATACAGTAAGTGCGAGATGATGGTGGTAGCGGATATACAGTAAGTGCGAGATGATGGTGGTAGCGGATATACAGTAAGTGCGAGATGATGGTGGTAGCGGATATACAGTAAGTGCGAGATGATGGTGGTAGCGGATATACAGTAAGTGCGAGATGATGGTGGTAGCGGATATACAGTAAGTGCGAGATGATGGTGGTAGCGGATATACAGTAAGTGCGAGATGATGGTGGTAGTGGATATACAGTAAGTGCGAGATGATGGTGGTAGTGGATATACAGTAGGTGCGAGATGATGGTGGTAGTGGATATACAGTAGGTGCGAGATGATGGTGGTAGTGGATATACAGTAGGTGCGAGATGATGGTGGTAGTGGATATACAGTAGGTGCGAGATGATGGTGGTAGTGGATATACAGTAGGTGCGAGATGATGGTGGTAGTGGATATACAGTAGGTGCGAGATGATGGTGGTAGTGGATATACAGTAGGTGCGAGATGATGGTGGTAGTGGATATACAGTAGGTGCGAGATGATGGTGGTAGTGGATATACAGTAGGTGCGAGATGATGGTGGTAGTGGATATACAGTAGGTGCGAGATGATGGTGGTAGTGGATATACAGTAGGTGCGAGATGATGGTGGTAGTGGATATACAGTAGGTGCGAGATGATGGTGGTAGTGGATATACAGTAGGTGCGAGATGATGGTGGTAGTGGATATACAGTAGGTGCGAGATGATGGTGGTAGTGGATATACAGTAGGTGCGAGATGATGGTGGTAGTGGATATACAGTAGGTGCGAGATGATGGTGGTAGTGGATATACAGTAGGTGCGAGATGATGGTGGTAGTGGATATACAGTAGGTGCGAGATGATGGTGGTAGTGGATATACAGTAGGTGCGAGATGATGGTGGTAGTGGATATACAGTAGGTGCGAGATGATGGTGGTAGTGGCTATACAGTAGGTGCGAGATGATGGTGGTAGTGGCTATACAGTAGGTGCGAGATGATGGTGGTAGTGGCTATACAGTAGGTGCGAGATGATGGTGGTAGTGGATATACAGTAGGTGCGAGATGATGGTGGTAGTGGATATACAGTAGGTGCGAGATGATGGTGGTAGTGGATATACAGTAGGTGCGAGATGATGGTGGTAGTGGATATACAGTAGGTGCGAGATGATGGTGGTAGTGGATATACAGTAAGTGCGAGATGATGGTGGTAGTGGATATACAGTAAGTGCGAGATGATGGTGGTAGTGGATATACAGTAAGTGCGAGATGATGGTGGTAGTGGATATACAGTAAGTGCGAGATGATGGTGGTAGTGGATATACAGTAAGTGCGAGATGATGGTGGTAGTGGATATACAGTAAGTGCGAGATGATGGTGGTGGTAGATATACAGTAAGTGCGAGATGATGGTGGTGGTAGATATACAGTAAGTGCGAGATGATGGTGGTGGTAGATATACAGTAAGTGTGAGATGATGATGATGGTAGATATACAGTAAGTGTGAGATGATGATGGTAGATATACAGTAAGTGTGAGATGATGGTGGTAGATATACAGTAAGTGTGAGATGATGGTGGTAGATATACAGTAAGTGTGAGATGATGGTGGTAGATATACAGTAAGTGTGAGATGGTGGTAGTAGATATACAGTAAGTGTGAGATGATGGTAGTAGATATACAGTAAGTGTGAGATGATGATGATGGTAGTGAAAATACAGTAAGTGTGAGATGATGATGATGGTAGTGAAAATACAGTAAGTGTGAGATGATGATGATGGTAGTGAAAATACAGTAAGTGTGAGATGATGGTAGTAGATATACAGTAAGTGTGAGATGATGGTAGTGGATATACAGTAAGTGTGAGATGATGGTAGTAGATATACAGTAAGTGTGAGATGATGGTAGTAGATATACAGTAAGTGTGAGATGATGGTAGTGGATATACAGTAAGTGTGAGATGATGGTAGTGGATATACAGTAAGTGTGAGATGATGGTAGTAGATATACAGTAAGTGTGAGATGATGATGGTAGTAGATATACAGTAAGTGTGAGATGATGGTAGTAGATATACAGTAAGTGTGAGATGATGGTAGTAGATATACAGTAAGTGTGAGATGATGGTGATGGTAGTAGATATACAGTAAGTGTGAGATGATGATGATGGTAGTAGATATACAGTAAGTGTGAGATGATGATGATGGTGGTAGTAGATATACAGTAAGTGTGAGATGATGATGGTAGATATACAGTAAGTGTGAGATGATGGTAGTAGATATACAGTAAGTGTGAGATGATGATGGTAGTAGATATACAGTAAGTGTGAGATGATGGTAGTGGATATACAGTAAGTGTGAGATGATGGTAGTAGATATACAGTAAGTGTGAGATGATGGTAGTAGATATACAGTAAGTGTGAGATGATGGTAGTAGATATACAGTAAGTGTGAGATGATGATGATGGTAGTAGATATACAGTAAGTGTGAGATGATGATGATGGTAGTAGATATACAGTAAGTGTGAGATGATGATGATGGTAGTAGATATACAGTAAGTGTGAGATGATGATGATGGTAGTAGATATACAGTAAGTGTGAGATGATGATGATGGTGGTAGTAGATATACAGTAAGTGTGAGATGGTGGTATGAAGGTGAGGAGTGAAGATGTGAAACGTTACCTCTCTCATACTGTAGGACGGCAGCTTCTCTCTGAACATCTGAAACGATACACACAGCTCAGTAATCATTCATTATCTGAGGTCGGTGATCGAAAAACACACATAAAAAAGAAAATTTTCTCTCTTTCCTTCTCTCTCCCCCTCCCCTTCTTTTTCTCTCCCCATTTGTTAATTTCTGTCCTGCTCCTTCTCTCATTGCCTTCTTTCCATCTCTCTCTCTCAATTATTTTTTCCTCACCCTCTATCCACCTCTTTTTCTACCTCCCGCCCCTTCACTCTCCCTCTCTCCTTCCTGCTCTTTCCTACTCTCTCTCTTCCCTTAATCTCTCTCGGCCCTCTCGCTCTTTTTCCTTTCTTTCCTTCTGCCTCAACCTCGCTTACCCCTTTTCCTTCTTTTTCCTTCCTCTCTAATTCTCTCCCTAGTGCCTACACCTGCTCCCTCCTCTCCTCCCTCTCTCATGCTTTTACACTTCCCCTTTCCTCTCTCCCTACCTCCCTCTCTCATGCTTTTACACTTCCCCCTCCCTCCCTCCCTCCCTCCCTCTCTCATGCTTTTACACTTCCCCCTCCCTCCCTCACCAGCATGTCCAGGTATTTCGAATTCTGTCTTTTGCTCTGAAGGTCTTTTTCCAGCTCTTCATCTAGTGAAGGATTTCGACTGATCTCCTGCACCAGGTACTCCAGATCTCGATCCACACGCTTCTCCCTGACGCTGGTCATCAGCTCTGGCTCCTCTTTCTCCACCTTCACCTTCACCGACTCCATTTTAGCCACTTTCATAGTTTGCTGCAGCTCCTCTGGAGGATCGTCGCCGTCAAAGTAGCTAAAGAGAAAGTCACATGGACCCGTTTCACGTAAAGCTCACGTGAGTGAGTGGGATCAGGGTTACGGTTACTAAGCTCACCTGTGGCCGCTCGGTTCCGGTTTGGGCTGCCGGTACTGGGAGCCGGAGTCACGCGAGGGTTCTCTCTGGACCGAATTCAGCAGCTGTGTGATGCGCTGCTCTCGCGACTCGTCCATCTGAACCACGGCTCTCTGAAAACAGAAAGGGAAAAATTTGTAACAATGTTGGCAAAAGTATTGGGACACCCGACTTCTCCACCTGCACATGGTTCTTGTTTGATAGTGAAGTCTGAGGCACACGATTGCACGAGATGTTTTTCGATGTGGTGCATTAAATTGTCCCTTCACTTAAGAGCTAATCGCAGCCCCACACGTGTTTGAGAAGCCAGCTTCATGAAGACATGGGTTGAACTGGAAGATCTCTTGCTTTAAAGCTCCAACCGTATTGAGATAAACTGGAATGCTGACTGCACACCAGACCTTCTCACCTCACCTACATCCGTACCCGACTTTAATAAAGCCATTGTAGCTGAAAGAGCACAAACTGCCACAAAATGAGTGGGGCTTATCTTATTATAATAGCATATGCAGACAAATTGTGAAATGGGGTGTTTAAAAAGGACAAACCCAGGTCTTATGCTCAATGCGTTATTAAAACCTGGACAGAAAGTGGAGAACCATCGACTTTGAGGAAGGAACCTGGTTGGGGAAAGAAAAAAAAAACACATTTTCTAAACAATTTAAACAATAAAACTCACGACTATGTTGAACAGTAAAAATGAGCATTTACACACAGACACACACGAAAACTTTGGGACTGTGTGAATGTCTATGGATTTATCAGTGAGGCTCATTTGGGGGGGGGGAAACACCTGAACGAGTGAACGTTATGTGTAGTGGAAACCATTAGGATTGCTGTAATGGTTGTGTGCTGGTGTTTTTATTTAGCAGGGATGAACGTGCAAAGTTTGATTTAATGGTATCTAGCTGATGGTTTGTAATGGTATCTGTAGTGGAAACCATTAGGATTTCTGTAATAGTTTGTGCTTGTGGGTTTGTTTGTTTTTTTAGCAGGGATGAATTTTGCTTTTCAAAGTGACCACCTGATGGTTTGTAATGGTATGTGTAGTGGAAACCATTAGGATTTCTGTAATGTCTGCGTGCTGGTGGTGTTTTTTTTTTTTTCAGCAGGGATGAATTTTGCTTTAATGGTGACCACCTGATGGTTTGTAATGGTATGTGTAGTGGAAACCATTAGGATTTCTGTAACGGTTTGGTCTGGTAGGTTTTTCAGCAGGGATAAACATGTAAATATTTGAAAATGTGATATTTAAAATGATCTATTTGTAGATATTGTAGTAAAGCTGCTCACCGACTTCCTCTCGTCCTCGGCGCGTTTCTGTCCCCCCCGTTTGGCGTACCACAGTCCGATCTCTCTGCCTTTCAGGTGCGGCGGGTGTCTCCCGCGGCCTCCTCCGCCTCGATGCTGCTCATCCCCGGCATCCCAGTCGGAGCTCCATCGCTCTCCTCCTCCGCCTCCACCACGTCCTCCTCTGCGGCCGCGTCCTCTCCCATAACCAGAACTCATAGCGGAAACCTACACTGGGTCTTATTCAGCGCTGCTGTCTGTCTCAGACATCAACACAACAAACGCCGCTCAAATTGAACACAAACACGAAACGTTTTTATTTATAATTCAGATCTTATTCCATGTGACCTTCAGCCCCCAACTACATCTTACATATAAATAAAATAAACCTGAAATGTGCACACGCGAATTCACCAACGTTTACGAATTAATCACAAGCCGGTTCCCTGGCGCACAAAAACAACGTCATCAATCTTCCTGGTCCTGGCGACGTCTGATGACGAACTGGCGCGTGAATGGCTCGCGCTCTTTAATTTCTTCACAGTACCATAGTCTTGTGTTTCAATTTTACTGCTCAACATTCGGATTCATGATTAAATAATAAGTGTGAATGGAGAACAGAGATCTTTTGATTTTTATGCATTTCCACACAAAAAACTGTTTTATGTTGACTGGCAAAACCAGGTCAAAAACATACATAGGTGCAGTTCATAGGCCCACAGACCCATAATCAAAACGTTTCAAGAAAGTACTTTATTTATCTAAGTTTTCACAATATCACCTTCAAAATAGTCCTTTTGCACAGCAATAAAGTGCTCCCAGCATTTCTGTCACTTCTGCACTGGGCCCTGGACGTCTTCTTTTCGAAGCGTGTCAAGCACATTTTTGCGGATCTCCGCAATGGTGTCAAAACGGTGACCTTTTTAGCTGGATCGTAATCTTTGAGAAAATGGCAAAGTCTGCAGGAGCTGAATTTGGCGAGTAGGGTGGGTGCGGAAATCGTGGATCATGTCTGATCTTGTTGTTTCCGGCGAGAAATTCACGTGTGAGAAAGAGCCCGGTGACAGAGTGCCCATGTGTTCAGAATAGCATCAGCTGCAGAATTTCCGATGTGCACAAGACGATATCTTTTGGCACACTGACTTATGAAGGCTGGTGCGCCCTGTGACTGTGCATGCAGCCTTGTGCTGCCATCTGTTGGAGTTTTACAAAACTAGTCTTCAAACTTTTTTGATACCACCGCGTTCTTTTCCAAACTGTTACCAAAAAAACTGTAGGCTCTCAATTATACAGGACGTCGTAAGATGCCGCTATAATAAAATTTTGCATTTAATTGAACTTATTAACCCAAAACCTGTTTCAGCATGGTGATGCCCCTATGCACAAAAAGAGCTTCTTGAAGATCTGGTTTACATGCTTTGGAGAGGAAGATCTTGCTGCTATAGAGCTCTGATCTCATCCCTACTTAACACCTTTGTGATGAATTGGAACGCTGACTGCACCCCAGGTCTCCTCACCTTCATCAGTACCTTCCTTTAGTAACACCCTTGTAGCTAAACACAAATATCCATAAGCACACTCCAAAATCTAGTGGAACATCTTCCCAGAAGAGTGGAGGGAATTATAAGAATGAATTGGGACGAAATGTGGAATGCAATGCGAAAAAAATCACATACCATACTTATGACCAGGTGACCCAATACTTTTGGCAATATAAATATTGTATACATTTTGATAATGAATATGTATTCAATTATTCCCAATAGTCTATTCTCTTCAGTTTATAGGTTTTCTCTCTGTAACACTGCTTTCAATAGTGTGGGTTTCTATTACAGTTTCTATCCAATCAGATTTGAGCCATCACATCACATGATGCCGGCGTCAAAGAAATCTGGCTTCAGGCGTTCAGAATCAGCAGTGCGAGCGACTGCATTGTAAAGTAGCTTAATTTTGAAGGATGTTGCTTTAACCAATCAGATTGCGAGTTGGTGACTCCGGGACCATCTAGAAGACATCCAGTAGCATAGACATGTTCGCATACTTTGATTGGATGGTCAGAAAGTGCACTAGTCAGAGCTGGCAAACCACATCCATAGCAAACTGCACAAATTTCAATATATTCATGTGGATTTAATAGCGTTTTTATTTAAATATTATTTTGTCATTCCACAATGGCTGACACAGGAGAGGAAATTGATTTGGACGCAAATACACAATAAGGACATTTATAACACAGACGTTTGAAGAACAGCTGAATATTGTGAGGAAAGAAACAGTTGCCAAGCTTTTTTTAAAGCTTTTTTTTTCCTGTAGAATTTGCACAAAAACAAACGATTTGCCTTCATTTCAAATCCCGAGATAAACCCTAATGCACAGAGAAAAAGCATAGAAAACTCAAACTAATATCGATGCTTCTGCGAGAGATGATGTATGTGATGTGAGTGGTGCTGCTGTGGCTACAGTGAAAGGAGACTAGTTGAATTGTGTTCATTGGGTTTCTTGCTTTGACATTCAGTCTCGCTGTATGAGATTACCGTCTGTGATGCAGCGCTTTGTTTTACTGCGTTTCTCTACAATACTGATGTATTCTTTCATATTTTTTATAAGAATAATAACAACTTTTTATTCTTCCGATCTGCAACGTGAAGGAATTTTCACTCACAAGTTACACCCCTCTTTCCCATTCCAAACCTGAAGGTGATTATTATCCTATAACAATTTTTGGTGAAATGTTTTATTCCTCTTATACTACTGAGATTTAGTAATATGTGGAAACAAATGTCAGGTCGTCCCTTTAACTGTTAATAGTTACATATAATGTTGCGATGACAAGTTCCTTTTACTTACTTCCTTTCACTCCTTTTACTCCTTTTATAGCTAAAATGCTATAATGCAGCTATAAACAGTCGTTCCCACACTAGTGGAGGTATTACTGATAAATGAAGAAATAAAGAAATAAATACACAGCTTGTCATTAGTGAGAATCCAGAAACATGACCACAATGACACTTTGTCACCAAGCTTTTTGAAAACGAGAGCTACTTCTTGGGTACTGATGAATGTGAAGGGCTAACAGTTTGATACACACTTCTGAAATAACAAATTAGCTCAATTTACATTTAATTATTATTAATAATTAATGACATTAAACTATGTGAAGACAATGATCATGTTAATGATTTCTCACATTCATTATCAACAATGATTTAGGTAGGAAGGTAGGAAACATAAATATCAATATGCAAAACTTTATTTTCATAAATCTCTGCTAGTATTTACCTTTTCATATGATCCCTTCTACAACATTTTCACCAGCCACTAACACATTTTGAACAAATCGTGCACTACGTTGCATCATGTTTGTACAGATTATCAATTACATGTAATGCAGCATGTGTTCATCGTTTCAGGAGAGCTGGAAGAGTTATCACTGCTGTTTGTTTGCTCGCTAAAAACCCATAATAACAAAACAGAAGGAATAAGAAGTACAACATATTCAAAGAGTCACAGCCTCACCAGGAAAATAAATTAGAATACATGAATGTATTATTTAGGCAAACATTTCCTTCAGAATATAATACTCATTTGTGGTCCGACACACAGCCCAGGGGGCATCTTCTACCTCAGAATAATGTTAGCAAAGCCAGAATGATGTGTTTGTTGCTGTGATTTTAAATAGTAAATTAAATGTGCTAAATATTCATACCACTGCATTGATTATTTAAAAACTCCAATTAACTAATGAGTTCTCTTTTCATTCTGTCTTTTTTCTGTTTATCAAAATCCCATTCCATCCATGTTTCCCCAAAAGGGATACACTCCCTTCTGTGTCTGTTTCCATGCTAACCTCCGACTAGCTCATTAGGGATCCTGACAGGAATTTCTGTAAAGCTTCCTGTGAAAGCATGAATTCCCAACGCCACACTGCGCCTGGGTGTGAATAAGTGTGTGAAATGTGTTTTTTTTTATGCATCCGCAAAATCCGTAATATACAGATTTGTGTGTTTCACTGGATTTCTACAGGAATAAAGGTTGCTTGTGGTTTAAAGGTCAGCGCGTGCATTTCCTCAGGAAAACCTCTCGTAAGCAGGGAGCGTTATGAAAGACCACGTGAATTTTCCATTCAGTGGCTCGAAGCAGCTCTCACTTTACACGATTTAGGCTAATACTCTGACATGTTTATTATAGCCTTATGTTATTATACCTCAGCTTACTTTGTGCTAAGTGCTAGCAATATGTCAATGTGTCAACTCAGGGAAGTTCTTTCTTAAGGAAATAAACATGGAGTTTGGGATTTTAAGATGTTTTGCAGAAGGAAATGAGGGTAGAGAAGAGTGGAGAATGCTTTAATGTTCATTAGACCATTAGATACAAAACAAAACATATATATATATATTGGTATAAATGAGACAGATGCCTTCAGCAGTCTGTCCCATGACTGTAGCTGTGCGATCATGTGTCTCTGCCCTGCATACAAAAAAAAAAATCCCCAACTCTTTCCCCCATCTGTGTTTAGTGTCAGGTCTGCAGGCGTTTGTCCTAAAGATCAAGCTCTAATTGGTCCATATTTACCCCACCGGCCCCTCTGTTAAATCCAGGAGGTTATATCGAGCGTTAATTGGGTGGTTGTGAACGCTGGCTTTCTCCTGGGATGAGAGGGGAGTTAATTAGAAGTCCGCAGGACCTGGAGGTAAAGACAACACTGGGAAACAGAGTGCAGACGTAGCGCGGAGCTCGATTTAGCAAAGCTCAAGACGGCATAATGAAATATTCATCAGATCTTTAAAGCGACAAAGCAGGCCCCGTTAATGTCGTCCCCTAGAGCGTTTGAGACCCATTTTTTTCTGACTTTCAAAATGGTTCACTGTCCTTCTCAAGGGAGAAGATCTAGGATTTGTATATTTTTCTTGTGGATATGTGTTTAAGTCATGTATCTGCAGGAACACCAAGTTGGTAAGCTTCTGGTTGAGGCAAATGAAGGATTTGTGGTAAAATATAGTATATACTGGAGTTGTTAGGCAGCAATGTTACTCACCACACAGCTTCCTGGTTTGATCTTGAGCTTGGGTTACTGTTCTTGTTCTGTTCACACTGGTTATAAAATGTTCTACACATGTGTGTAAGTGTGTGGGTGTGTATATATGTGTTTAGCTAAAAATAAATCCAGATCTATTTCAGCTTTACTGTGAGTTCTTATGTAGTTTATATTTAAATCCTTGTGAATGTAGAAGACCTGATGATGTGCATGGGTACAGAACTAAGGCCATAAAGTGTGAGGGAACTCTGGGTGCACTCACACACGTCACTGTAGCCAAATGACTCAGTGGCGCTGGTAAAAGCCTGACAGTCGCCCTTGTCATTGTTTTTGTTCCTTTTGGATCTTTTCTCACAGTAAAACCGTCTTAAGGCTCAAACTACATGACAAGCTGTCCTGCTTAATACGTTCCCTCCCCGAACTCGTGCGGTAATTGCCAACGATGTCAATCTCTCGAGTCTTCTTCCACACTTTTTGCCGTCTTTTTCCTTCTATTAGTGGTTTTGAAGGGGCTTTCAATACAAGTTAGAGTTAATTGTGCAAATGAGGTGCTGAATGAACCAATAGTGGGATGTCCGAAATCCAACTGTGTCCTGAAACCAAACATTATTTTAAGTCAGAATACCCCATCTCCGGTTTATATACCATATATGTAGGGCTTTCTTCATTCGCAGTGGCAGTTTGACACTGTATATTTTTTACTACTTCATTTTGTGTAAATTTAGGTTCCCTGGTGGTCTTGTGGTTAGGATGCGGCGCTCTCACCGCTGGGGCCCGGGTTCGGTCCCAAGCCCGGGTAAATTTGGGAGGGTTGAGTTAAGAAGGGCATCCAGCATAAAGACATGCCAAATCGAACATGCGAATTCTGTCCATTTAGTGGTGTGAACGTGAGCTCAAAGGTGGTCCTCTTGAAAACGGTGGTCTCGCATCCAAGCGAGATGTGCTCCATATCATGTGTGTCAGTTCAAATCATCAAATACCTAACTATTTCAGGTTCCATCATGGTGAGGAGAGGGTTATTATTGTTAGAGGAGGAAGCAGAACATCATACAGATACAAAAAAAACCCTGACTTTCATACAATCATACAAAAAAACCCCAGAATTTCCAGAAGCACTGGAGCACTGTAATGATTCTGTTCTTAACGTGAGTACTTGCACTGAGAGCATTACGAAAAAAAAAGGGTCTGCGTGAATGAGACAAAAATCTTCTTTTGTAAAAATGTCTCCTTTCATGCGTACGATTTTGTACGTCTGCGTGATGAGGAGACTGATGCGCTGCTTCTCGTATGGAGCTTCTTTAGAATTGAGCTCGAATGCAATCATGAATTATGAATAGAAAGAAATGTTGAAGCAATGTTCAGGAATAAAGAGAGAAAACAGGATGAAATATGGAGGAGAATATGGAGCGAGTGTGTGAGAGAGAAAGAGATAGAATGAACCGGTGATGTGTTTGCTGGAGAGAGGTGATGGCCAACTCCCATAGGTATCTCTGTCTCAATCTGTTTCTCACACACACACACACACACACACACACACACACACACACACACACACACACACACAAACACACACACACACACACACACACACACACACACACACAGCTGTTAAAATGCCAGATCCTCTCGGACTGACCTGGATGAATTTCTCCTCGGCGATGCAACCTACATGCTGAATATCATCAGTAATGATCCAGAATGAGCTTTAAATGGCTTCTAGGCTGCACATTATACTACACACTGAGTGGGCAAAAGTTTGTGGACACCTGATTATATGATTTTCAACATCTCATTCCTTATATAGGCTCCATTTGCTCTCATATAGTTCACTCTTCTGGGAAGATGTTTTTTTTAGATTTTGTGGAGATCTGGGTGTGATTTTATTCAGCCACAAGGTTGTTAGTGAAGTCAGGTACTGACTGGAGGAGAGGTGAGGAGGCCTGGGGTTGAGGCCATCTCCCAAACCATCTAACCTTCTAACCTGTTGTCATGCTGGGACAGGTTTTCCTAGTTCAAGAGAAAATGTAATCCTAATGCACCAAAGGCATCCTATATCTCCTAATAGGAAATGGTAGCTTTTGGACTTCTGATCGGAAGGTCATAGGTTCAAATCTCAGGACCATCAAGCTTCCGGCATTAATTATTCCACATGCGACACCTACACATGACAGTTCTTCAGATCGAGTTCTTCCTCACACTTTAACGCGCGATTAATCACAATGTCCTTTCTTTACTCATAAAAAAGAGAAATAAACACAAAATGTATTTTTAATCACAACGTTTGTTTTGTGCCAAAGTGTCAAATGGAGCACCAAAATTCGCCATGGTGCGCACATCCGGCAGTTAAAACCGTCCGTGTGGAAACATAGCAAAAGATCCCTTTGGTGTCCTGATGAGTTACGTAATTAAATCACCATCATTACTTAAAAACATTTACAAGGATATTTTGTCTTCATGCTCAATGTTGAGTTTGGTTTCACTAATAATGAACATACATTTGCATAAAGCAGCGAAATTTGTCTGTGCGCATGTTGATTAAAATATTTAAAACGTGAAAAGTATTAATTTAATGTACATTTAGAACGGATAAAAAATGTGCAATTGATTTGCGAATAAACATGAGTTAACTCATGACAGTTAATTTGAATAATTTTAATGAATAAATATTTTAATCAATTGGCAGTCCTAGAAAAATCATGTCTATATCATACATTACATATATACACCGATCAGGCGTAATATTATGACTTTATAACATTATGAGCGGTGAAGAGAATAACACTGATTATCTCTTTAACATGGCACCTGTTGATATATTAAAAAGCAAGTAAACATTTTGCCCTCAATAAATTGTGACGTCTAGAGGTCTGGGTCAGAGCATCTCCAAAACTGCAGCTCTTGTGAAATGTTCCTGGTCTGCAGTGGTCAGAATCAAAAGTGCTCCAAGGAAGGAACAGTGGTGAACCGGCGACAGGGTCGTGGGCGACCGAGGCTCATTGATGCACGTGGGGAGTGAAGGCTGGTCTGTGTGGTCCGATCCAACAGACGAGCTCCTGTAGCTCAAACTACTGAAGAAGTTCATGCTGGTAATGATCGACGGGTCAGAACTGTTCTGGCAGCAAAAGAGGACCAACACAATTTCAGGCAGGTGGTCATAATGTTATACCTGATCAGTGTATGTCTCACAGAGTTCTAGGAGGAGTTTTAAGTATCAGTGTGTTGCAACTGTTACGGTACAAAGTTTCCCAGCACAGAGACGTCTACAGGATAGAGGAGGTACTGGGAAAATCTGCATTTTTTTGAGAGAGGGAGGGATAGAGGAGAGGAAGTTAAAAAATAGATAGATAGATAGATAGATAGATAGATAGATAGATAGATAGATAGATAGATAGAGAGAGAGAGAGAGAGAGAGAGAGAGAAGGAGAGAAGGAGAGAAGGAGAGAGGGAGGAGGACAGAGAGATGGAAAGGGGGAGAGAGAGAGACAGAGAATGAAAGTAGGAGAGGAAGAGAGAGAACAGTTGAGAGTGAGACAGAGAGTGGAAGAGTGTGTGTGTGTGTGTGTGAGAGAGAGAGAGAGTGAGAGAGAGAGAGAGAGAGAGAGAGAGAGAGAGAGAGAGAGAGAGAGAGAGAGAGGAGGACAAAAAAATGAAAAGGGGGAGAGAGAGAGAGAGACGGAGAATGAAAGAAGGAGCGGAAGAGAGAGAACAGTTGAGAGTGAGACAAAGAGTGGAAGAGTGTATGTGTGTGTGTGTGTGAGAGAGAGAGAGAGAGAGAGAGAGAGAGAGAGAGAGAGAGAGAGAGAGAGAGAGAGAGAGAGAGAATGAGATGCTAGTAAAACCCAGACAGTTTATTGTAACTATAAAATAAGTGATAGAAGGAAGTATTCAGGCTGCATCCCTCCATCTCTCATGCAATCTCAGGACACTGTGTGGTTCTGTATGAGGATTTGTCCAAGTTGCAGTGTTTAGCTAGCAAGTAAAAAAGGATATAGTGTTTAGCTAGCTCGTTATATATAATACAGGGTTTAGCTAGATAGTATTCCAGGTTACAGGTTTCACTTAGCTAGATATATATAATATAGGATTTAGCTACCTAGCTATCCAGGTTACAGGATTTAACTAGCTAGTTATCCAGGTTACAGGATTTAGCTAGCAAGCTATCTAGTTTACAGGGCTTAACTAGCTAGTTATTTATAATACAGGGATTATCTAGCTAGTTATCCAGGGTATAGGGTTTAGCCAACAGGATACAGTATATGGGCAAAATTTTGTGGAAACCTGACCATAAGAATGGTGTGTGCTTTTTTGAACATCTCTTTTCACGTTGACTCCCTATTTACTTTTATAATTAACCTCCACTCTTCTGGGAAGATGTTACTCTAGATTTTGTTGTGGAGATCTGTGAGATTCATTTAGCCATAAGGGTGTTAGTAAAGTCAGGTACTAATGCAGGTGAAGTGAGGAGGCCTTGGGTGCTGTCAGCTTTCACATTCATCCCAATAGGGTTGAGGTCAGAGCTTAATAACAGTAGATCTTCCATATCTTCCAACCCATGTGAAGCAGATCTTCATGGAGTTGGTTTTGGGAACAGGGGCATTGTCATGCTGGAACAGGTTTGGGTCTCCTAGTTAAAGTAAAGGGAAAGCGAATGGAATGCTAATGAAATCAATAGTGGCTTTTTAAAAAAATAATTAAACATTTTTCAATGAAACTGAAATTTTCCCCCGGGTGTGTATAAAAGCCTGTATTTTTCAGCCTGCTGCATCGTTTCCAAATCTTACCACGTGAAAGGCTTTTCCCAGGCCGCCATATAACCTCCAGGGTGATTCTGTGTCGCGTTGTCATCTATGAGCCTCGTGCATCATGCAAAATTACGTTATTGATTTGGGAAAAGTGGGCCTTGGAGCTGTTTTGAGGACAGAGGTCTGTTTGCACTAATGACACCGGAGTGGTAATCAGAAGAGCTGGGAGAATTCCCAAAGGCCTTCTCTTCTTTCATGCTGATTAAAATAGGCTAACAACATTACATTTAGGGAAGTGGCTTTCAGTAAACAGGCTCTTATTGTTTCCTGTATATGTACCCAGAGACACTCTAATGGACTGTAAACATCAGACACATCCGCGAAATCATCTCTTTTTCCTTGCACTCAGGTGGTACAAAAAAAGAATGAAGACCAGCCTGATTACTGACAAAACAAGAACTAAATCAAAGCTAACAACAGTGTAGATATACAAGCTTGTATACGTTCTGCTTTTTCACGTTAGGTGCTCTGGATTTACATTGAGAAAAGAAAAGACGCATGATATATGAGAATCATTGGCTGGATTAGCATGCTAGCAAAACCTACTGAGAACGCATCATCTTGGGTAGTTAGCAGTTGTGTACCACGTTCAGGGTGAGGCTAAAACAAACACTACATACGTCCATTCGTTTTAAAATTACATCACATCATTTGAAAGCCTGTTGAACGTCTTTCGGCGTGATGTATGCTAAGGCCCTGACTTATTTTGACTAGCATGAGGTTGTTTTGGTATAATTTATTTGATTACACTTGTAAGTAAAGGATGCTACAATGCACATTTAAGCCACAAACAGACGGACACCAAAACCCACAGGACAGCTACTGACACAGAAGTGGCAATATCAAACCATAACAGCGTAAAAGGTAAAAGCATGTAGTGATTTTCTTCAATCGCAGATCTGCTGTAAAAAGGTCTTTGTTTTGTTATTGTAGTCTGATAGAGGTCCCACCTGAAAACTCTGTCAGGTTTTATATAGTTTCCAAAGAGTACTGTTTTTAAAATGCCAAACGAATCAAATGCTAATACTTATTAAATGAAATGGACAGTTCTGGAGTTCTAGAGGTTGACCGATCATGGGTTTTGCAGATTAATCGTCACCGATAGTTTGATGAATAGATAGATTGCTCGAACTATCAGCAAAAATCTATACCGATAGTTTTTCCGGGTTGCGTCTGTTGCTGAAGCGTCTGAGAAGGTTCGCTGCCATTACAAGAGCGGCCTCTAGAGGCAAATCACTGACGCCACATGCCGTTTGTTTTTACAGGTAAGACTATTATTATAATTTTTTGTATTATTATATTTATTATTAATAATTTATTAATTATAAAATTATATGAAGTAATGAATATATTCCTACTTATTTCATTTATTTTCATTTCATTTGTTTCCTTTTTTCTTTTTTTAAGTAAGTTCAAAATTTCAAAAATAATAATTATAAATAATTAAAAAATAATAATAAAAAAAAGAAAATAATGGATACAGAATTTATTTTTACCCAGTATCCATTTTAACTATCGGGTTATTAATTGGTTATTGGTATCAGGAAAATCCACTATTGGTCGACCTCTTCATAGTTCTAGTTGAACTCTAGTGAACCCCCCTTGTCGTAGGGTACTTAATAAGTGTTGCTCCAGGAGCACAAATCAAAAAGTGCTAAATAAATTTTCAATTTTTATGGAATTTTTTATTACTTTCTAGAGAAGCCACGTTTTTTCCCCTTTCACATGGCCACTAGATATCTGCTAAGCTTTTGAAATGAACTTTCTGAACCATTTACTGACTTCTAAAATTTTATTTCTTCGTTCAATCGTGACGTTCTACTTGTCCATTTCCCCCTCCTGCTTCTTGTAGACCTCATTAAGGAGCTGGATCTCCTCCCGGTAGCCTCCTGTCTCACTCCGTTGGCGTCGGCTGTTTTGCCGGTGCGCCTCGACTGTATCTGGGATGTGTATGTTAAGTCCATCAGTATCCGGGCTGGAACCGGGGATCAGCAAAGAGTACGAGGCTGTCTCTCCCAGCTCACACGATACGAAGCGGTTTTCACGGCGAGAGTACCGCAACGATGGAGAGCGCGCATGCGTCGAGGACTGGCTGATGTTGGACACAATGGAAACGCTGTCCATGGCCTCTTCGTTGTCACAGATCTCCAGAACTTCCAGGTGGATCTTCACGTTGGTGTCGGCTACACCTCCACCACCCCCGCTTCCGGAGTTCGACTCTTCCGCACTGGGCTCGTGGCCCACCGATTTGGAGCGGTACACCTCGACCTTTTTGGCATTGTTGGGGGAGATCTTGAGGCCGTCACTGCTTACCTCATAGGTGGACAGGGAGAGCGTTTTGCCTGTGGGTGCATGGAGGGACACCGTGCCCTGAAAGGCACAAAGAGGGATCGCCAATCCGCCTGTAGATCTCTGTCAAGCAGAAAGAAGAATCATAATCACCAAAGGCTGCTTAGAAAATCTTTAGTTCTACTTTGGTTCCAAATAACTTTTTTTTATTGATCAGTGACTGTTTTTAAGGCCTCTTCAATTCCTGGTTGTGATCTGCGCCACACAAGTTCAAAAACCTTTCAAGGGACATGGAAATTTCAAGAACAACATAGTTTCTGTATGATTTCCTGTTTTTTTTGAGGTGGTATGATTACCAGGAGCTACATGATTGAATCCTGCATTTCAAGGCATGGCACAAACCAACTAATTCTGCAAAAATCTTTCAGACTCAGATCACAATCCCATCCACTAAGGTCTGGTGTGGGTGCAGGTTTTCATTCTAACCAAGCCTGGTTTAATCAATTCATTCTGGTCTCCAATCACCTACCATTTGTACCTCTGATTTGGCCTGAATGAAAACCTGCAGCCACAATGGACCTTCCTGAATAAGTTTGAAGACCCCTTGGTCCAGAGAAAATAATTACTCGCTCTGAGCAGGACATGAATCTGAACTGAAAGGTTCTTGTGATGGAAAAGTACTGCTTCTAATGTACAAATTTCATCAACCTTTCTCAGATCTCAGATCCTCACCGTCAGACACTCTGGACTTTCCTGGCTGTCACTTAACATGCATTGGGAAATGACTGTGATGAGAAACTTTTACATCTACAGATCCAAACCGGAGCTGAGCTCAGAGAAAAAGTGCAATATCTACCTTAAAAAAAAAATAAATATAGAAAAATTTCTTCTCATTATTCTCCAGCTCAGTGAACCATGTACAATAAAAGCCTGTGAAAATGAATCTGCCTCTAAAAAGCAGCCAGGCTCTAGACTTGATGAAAAATAAATCAACTTCTAATTAAAGATGCATGAATTATATTTTATCAGCCGAAAGGCAGAATGCAGTTTGTCAAAGTGCTCAAGCTTTTATGAGGGAACACTCATTACCATCCTTTTTCAATCATTTTCATTAATTAAAAGGCGTGTCGTAGAGACATTTCCGTGTTGGACAAGGACACGGACCATAAACAACATGACAAAAAAAATGCTAATGACATTCATAAAGCAGGTAGAATTTACTTACAAATTGTGCTTTGCAAAAGGCTTTTACATTAAATCAGTCTAATAATAATAATAATAATAATAATAATAATAATAATAATAATAATAATAATAATAATAATAATACAAACAATGTACTATTAGCAGAAATATAACATAACAATTAATATATACAGTGTACTGTAGACGACCGTTTTAGTATAATCTTCTCAAGGAACAAAACTATACAAATGAAACCTAGTTATTATTTTAGAGTATCCAGTGGGCAGCTTTTAGAACAGTACAGATTTACTGCTTTTTTTAAAAATAACTCAACATACAGCCATTATTGGCAAAACAGCTGGCAACAAAAGTGAGTACAGACTTCTTATTTCGGCTGCTCCCATTAGGAGGCGCCACAGTGGATCATCCATCTCCATACCCCTGTCCTCTACATCTGCCTCTTTCAAACCAACTACCTGCATGTCTTCTCTCACCACATCCATAAACCTCCTCCTTGGTCTTCCTCTTTTCCTCCTTCCTGGTGGCTCCATCCTCAGCATTCTCCTACTGATATACCCCATGTCCCTCCTCTGCACATGTCCAAACCATCTCAATCACACCTCCCTCACCTTGTCTTCAAAACGTCCTACATGCGCTGTCCCTCTAATAAACTCGTTTCTAATCCTGTCCATCGTCGTCACTCCCAATGAAAACCTCAACATCTTCAGCTCTGCTACCTCCAGCTCCACCTCTTGTCTTTTACTCAATGCCACTGTCTCTAAACCATACAACATCGCAGGTCTCACCACAGTCCTATACACTTTCCCTTTCACTCTCACAGATACTCTTCTATCACAAATCACTCCTGCTATCACTCTTCTCCACCCACTCCACCCTGCCTGCACTCTTTTCTTCACTTCTATAACACACTCTCCATTACTTTGCACTGTTGACCCCAGGTACCTGAACTCCTTCACCTTCTCCACCTCTTCTCCCTTCAACTGCACCCCTCCACTGCCCACCCTCTCATTCACACACATGTACTCTGTCTTACTCCTACTGACTTTCATTCCCCTTCTCTCCAGCGTGTACCTCCACCTCTCCAGGCTCTTCTCAACCTGCTCACTACTCTCACCACAAATCACAATATCATCCGCAAACATCATAGACTCCTGTCTGACCTCGTCTGTCAACCTGTCCATCACCACTGCAAACAGGAGTACAGACTAATAAAAGATAAAAAAAAATTAAAACAATTAAAAATAGAACAATTTAAAGGAACACATACTTTATTGTTATATTGCTTTTTCGGGGGATATATATATATATATATATTTATATTACGGCTGTCAATCTTTTAAAATATTTAATTGCAATTAATCATGAATTAAACTCATGATTACTTAATTATACATTTATTAACTTAATTGCACATTTCAGCTGTTCTAAGTACATTTTTAATACTTTAATCAACATGGCCGTAGACAAATATCGATGCTTTATGCAAATGTATGTTTATTATTAGTAAAACCAAACTCAACATTGAGCATTAAGATCAAAGATTCTGTTGAATATTTTTAAAGTAATTACGGTGTTTTAAATGAAATCATCAGGACACCAAACAGAACTTTTGTTATGTTTCCACACGGACAGTTTTAATGATTTTAACGATTTTAATTTTAATGGTTTTAATTGTTCGCATCATGGTGGATTTTGGTGCTTGATTTGAGACTTGGCGCATCAGTAAAACAATGTTTATTGTAACATGTTAATTACAGTTTTTCTCAGTCGCTTTGGAGCGTTTTCTCGAATCATCCTTAAGATTTGCAAATCAGTAAGTGCATTCTCAAAACTATGTGTACAAACAGCACAATACATTGGATTTCTTGCAAAAGCCTGTTTTTTGCTCAAAATCCTTAGTACTTCTCCGAAAGTGAGTATTTTTTCAATGAACATATCATCGCCATTAAAATAACAAGTTCTTTTATCATTGTTTATGAACAAGATAGTCAAAATGTTTAGTACTTTTTTTACTATGACAATGCTTTATTTTAGTATTTCCTGATGTAAACTATGTTTTGGATTACAACTATTATTATTATACTATTAACTATGAATTTCAACAGCACAAAATTTACACATTACAGTATGTGCTATCAAATAAATGATGTACCAAAGCATTCGCAATTTGATCAAAGCAACGTTCTTATGATGAGCACAAATGAATAAATGATGTGGAGTTTGAACAAGTAGTTTTGAGAATTTCATTTCTGATCTGAGAAACGCTCCAAAGCGACTGAGAAAAACTGTAACACGCTCATTTTGACAGCCCCTGTTTTTACTAATACAGTAGACGTTTCATTACTTGAGGTTAATGAGACCTGCATGTGGATGATATGCAACACCAGTAGAATGAATTTTTTTGAGTTAATTGCTCCAGCTACCCATTTCCACACACTAGAGGGACTTCGTTAATGAGCTTGTCTCCTTCATCTCTCACTAAATGAGAAGTTCAGACTGGAGCAAGCAATCCTTCTCTATCCTGTTAACTGAAACGTTCTGGTTAGTCAGTGGAGAACTCTGCGTCCTCGCCTCTCCTTGCCGAGGCATCCCGGTGCTCTGAGTCAGTATTAATTGTGCTCCTGGCATCTGCTCTCAAGATCTATTGGATTGAGAGAGATGGATTTTTGGAGTCGATTTGGATTTTACAAAGCCGCAGGAGCAATATTGAGGTAGATTGATAGAAGATTAACGTAACATATAACGCAAGATCTAAAAGGTTCAAATGTTTCTTGTTTTTTTCCATAGATAGTGATTCATGGCGTTGCTCACGATGGCGTGTTGCGTCTCTCGTCTCCCAGTAAACCAAATGAAATATTGATTGATGTTTAGAGACACGATATCAGAGTATATTCGTTCCAGGCGGCTGAGAAAGAAAAGAGCCGTTGTTATTGTATGGCCTGAAAATGTGTTTTTTATCCAGTTGAAATTCTATTAGAGGCACTAATCAAACGGTCGAAGGAAACATGAGTCGAAGTCGGCTACAGGTCCGTCAGTGGTCCTGGATCATTCCTGATATGTACACACTGTGTGTTACAGCTCGCAATGCTCATGTTTGTGTAGGATTTTTGCTTTTGTAAGTAAGTGTGGTTTTTGAAGCAGAGCAATTACAGACTCCAGAATCCATTCCAGGCCTTTTTCAGCCTAGTGATGCTACAGCCAACAATAAGATGACTAAAGGGCAAGAATATAAATCCTGGCATCTCATATTGCATTGCTGTAGCTTGCTTGCTATATTCCCAAAAGTATTGGGGCACCTGACTTTTTCAGCCATACGAGGTGGGCTTAAAGGTCGCCGTTTTGGCACCATTGCATTGATCCAGCACGAATCGCAGAAGGTGCTTCACACACTTTAAAAAGAAGACTGCCAGGACACATGACAGAAGTGGCAGAAACACTGGGGGTGCTGTATTGCTGTGCAAGAGGACTATTTTGAAGGTGTCGGTGTGTAAACGTTGGTCAATAAAGTACTTTCTTGTAAACAGAACGAGTTTTGTTCTGAAACCTTTTGATGGCACCTCGTAATATTCCACATACTGTTACATTATTTATGTGCAATGAAACTGACCAGAATTTTTGTTTCAGTTTTTATGTAATTCTACATTTGCACAGGTACATGAGTTTCATTTTTTACTTAAACTACATAATGAAACCTATAATGTATTATTTATAATAATATAATAATAATAATATACAATATCCAAACCTTTTAAACAAAATGTAAATGTTTTCGGAGGTGCTCGGTGGTCCCAAAAAACCTCGAAACCAATTCAGAGTTGATCCAACTTTCCAAATCCTGGAAACCAGACAGAATTTTTTTCATCACCAGTAGATACTCAGCTCCATCTCATAGCATTATGAAGAATATTTTTAAAGCCGCACCAGAAGAGCGATAGAGGTGATGGAGAATAATAAACAGAACCATCCGAATGATCGCCTTTTTATTATACAGTACAACGAATCACAGGTATTCTGTTAAACCCCCCCACCCACAAACAACCCCTCATCCCATTCTACTTTTGATTCGTTTAATAATTGAATGTGAGTGCCTTCCCTTTCCACTGAGTCCTGAGTGTGGGTGTGCTTTGCATGCATTAGGAATTCATGATGGCATTTTAAAAACACAGGCCTTAACCTCAGCTAAAATGCACTCCTCTGTCCCACTCATGCATGCAAAGTGGCAGCAAAACCAGACACATATCCAATTTTATATATATATTTATATATTTTTGTTTATACTTGTATATACCGTTTTCAAACATCTATATAATTGATCAGAGTTCAAACAGAACAGTTTGTGGTCAATTTGTACGAAATACGACCTCTTTTCAGAAAATGCTTTCGATTCCAAAGAACATCCTTCTAAACCCCGATGACTTCAATTAAATAATTCAATTATGTGCTTTTTAGATGCTTTGGTTTGAATTCAATGCATTCGAAATAGCTCTCTTAAAAAAAAAAAAAAAAAAAGCATTTATTATACAATCAGCGCAGCTCTAAAGGCAGCCAGACGCTTCTAAAGCTGCGGGCCATAACGCAAGGTGACTTTGCTAATCGGACTGCAAGGTAGGTCATGTGACCCACCGTAACGGCACCGTTTCAGATACTTAAGCGGAAAAATTACACATCTCTTTTTTTTCTATGTAGAGAATCACACACACACCTGCTGTCAAGAGGATCCGTACATATGAAAGAGGCTTTTAGGGCTTTTAGTTCGAATTCAGATAAATTATTACTAGTCATTCAGGTGGATTTTACCTTTTTTTCATATCATGTGAGTTACTCTATGTGTAAAGGGGCCCTTTGTGCCATATTATTATTCATAATAATATTAATATAATTATAATAATCCTAAATATACTATTACAATAAAACCCTAACATTTTTCAAATAAATATACAAATAAAACATTTAAATAAGTAATAATAATCAGCTAGAGTGACATTTTATTTTATTTAATGCTTATATTGTTTTTTTTGTTTGTTTTTTCTACTAATTTACTTCTAATAATAATTATTAATATTTTTTATAATAATTTTATATTTAATTATAATATTATTCTGTTCGGAGTGTCCCAATGTAGTACTTCATACACAGTAGCATACAACAAAGGAAACGCACAATATTTTAAGGTTTTTTCAATCGTATATTTTAAAAAGTCTTCCAAATTAGTTTTAAAAATGTAAAATAAATAAATAAACAAATATATTCTAAATTTTTATGACATTTTATTCTGTAATATTCCATGCTGTTTTTTTTCTCTTCCTAACAATATTACATCCTGATAGAAAGTAAAATCTTTTCTTGCAGAAACGAACCCAGTCGGCTATGATGTTGCTTGCACAGACGTCACACCAGGTGTGTAATCTGTTAATCTTATTAGGTCCTTAATCTCTTCTTTATTTCTTCATCCTAGTGCATGAGTGAAACGTATTGCCGTTGTTAAATATCTCAAAGATTTTGATGTATGAGATACTCTGCTATTTTAAATTATAGAGCAATTACAGTAATTTTTTTTCAGAGTACATGTGTGTGAATGAGAGGAATAAGGTTTCAAGCAGTTAAAGTGGTAAAGGTGGATGAGTTTAAGTCCCTGGAGTGAACTGTGCTGTAATGGAGGAAGTGAAGAAAAGAGTTCAGGCAGGGTGGAGTGGATGGAGAAGAGTGATAGCAGAAGTGATGTGTGATAGAAGAGTATCTGTAAGAGTGAAAGGGAAAGTTTTGAGACCTGGTATGTTGTATGGTTTAGAGACAGTGGCATTAAATAAAAGACAGAACCTGGAGGTTGTTGAAGGAGGAGCTGAAGATGCTGAGATTTTCATTAGGAGTGACGATGGACAGGATTATAAATGGGTTCATTAGGTAGGACATTTTGATGACAAAGTGAAAGATGCTCGTTTGAGATGGTTTGGACATGTGCAGAGGAGGGACATGTGGTATATTGGTAGAAAAATGCTGAGGATGAAACTGGCAGTCAGGAGGAAAAGAAAAAGGCCTAGGAGGAGGTTTATGGATGTGGCGAGGGAAGACATGCAGGTGGATGCAGGTTTGGAAGAGGCAGATGTTGAGGACAGGGTAATATGGAGACGGATGACCTGCTGTGGTGACCCCAAATCATAGCAGGCTCAGACACACTGCAATCCAAACAGCACCTGTTGTACAGAATTCTCAAATGAAACCCTGTATTAGAGCTAGCAGTGGATGAGGTACGCTTTATTTCCGCATAAGCAACGTCTGCATCTGGGAGTGTCTCTGTAAAGGCAGAAGAGATGGAGAGATTTCTCCCCTGACGAAACACTCGGCAATGAAGAAATGACCTTTCACTGAAAAACCCGAATGGCACAAAGTTATTAAACCGGATTTTCACCTTCACAGTTCTAAGTGTCTCTTGCAGCTCTGAAGACAGTGCTATTTATAGAGAAACGCCTGAAAAAAACAACAAAAAATACGAAGACAATAAAGACCATGAATTTGAAAAGCTCTTGCCAGGAGTGAAATAATCTCCTCAGAGCACAGTGCAGGATGACATTGGGAGCCTGTCAACACATGTTTAAAAAGAAAAAAAAACACCCTCCGTATGTAAAACATGCTTAAAAATGATCCGTTACGTTTCAATCATTTGATGCATTTGAACTGAGTAACAAATTACGGTTTTATTGTTTGCTATTCTCATCCGACTATTTGCTGTTAGCAAATGTCTCATTGGCTTTGTGAAAATAAAACCATTAGAAAAGACTGGGGCTGATTTCTTCCCAGCCTGAACTGTGGTCAGTCACGATCAGTGACTGCTAGGTACGACATGGCCAGGTCAAAACAAGGCCAAATATGTGAAGAAAAAGGCCATCGACTTAAATATACCCAAATATGTCCCCAGATTTGACACTCCAGCTAGCTTACATGAGCTTCTATGTGTTATATTCATAATCATCAGTGCTGATTTAGCTAATCTGCAAATTTCTGAGACGGTGTTATGTTCTTGATAATCACTATTCAGTCTAGCTTTATATTTAACATAAGCTAATGTGCTAATATTTCTGAGAAACTTTGTAAAGCCCACTAGCATGACGGTGACCAATCATGCTAGGGAGTCTTAAAGCATGTTTAGGGATTCTTTCCGACATCTTTAACAGTTAGCAATTGCTAGTTCTATTACCAAACAATGCTAGCTAATGCTAGTAGGTTTATGAGCTACTCTATAAGGATTCTCAATCATTTTACTTTTTAAAATGCTAGCATTCGCGAACCTGACAGGATTGCGGAAAGATGTTCATAATTGTTGACACTCTTAAACTGACAGGATTTCTGAGAGAAAGCTTTGTTTTATTAGATCAATGACACATACAACAACCCAAAAAATCTCCTGAGCGGATTATTAAATCATGCCTAAGTCTTATAATGATTAATATTAATGTTGGACACTGAGATGAGATGCTCTAATGTGACAGTTCGTGTAGAATCTTTACTCTTAAGGGGAAAGGAAGTAGATCATTGGTTAAGGGTCTGGGTTACTGAATGGAAGGTCAGGAGTTTAAGCCTCATTATCGCCAAGCTGCTACTCTTGGGCCCTTGAGAAGGGCCCTTAAACTTACAGGGGTTCTGTAACATGGCTGACCCTGCACTCTGACCTTTCCTAACATCGGATATGCGAAGAAAAAATATATGTAAAAAGCGTGTTTATTCCCCTGGTTTATATGAGCTAACCAGAGCTAACCTGACAGGATTTGTGAGTAATATTTGAAGTGATTTATAAAACTCGATCCAGTTTGCTAAAATAAACTAACCTGACATGATTTCTAAAAGGAACTCGAGCGTATTCTTTAAAAAGCAAACCTGACATTTCTGCTGTGATCAGTGAACAGATTTTATTTAGCGAGACGAGTCATGTTTACTAGAATGCAAAGCAGATTTGAGTTGAGATTATGGAAAAAGCTCTTGATTAAGGCTTTCATCGAGGCACATGCGAGGCTACAAATGAGTATTTAGATATAGCAGCCTTGCTAGTCGGACACATTTGGGCAGAGAAGAAAGCAAGATTAATTAAAGGATCTTTTAACGAGAGAAGACACGAGATAACAGGAGGCTTTTTACAGAAAAAAAATTAAGTGGTGCATAAAAGCCGGGAGAAGCCGGGGTATGGATTTGACACCTGACAGAACCTTATTTCTCCGTTTTTTTAATTTGAGGATGAGGGAGAGAGGACATGATTTTCCCTGAGGATCGGAGCAGCAAAATGTCAAGATTCTGCCTTTCTCACGATACCTTAGTGGTGCAGATAGTGAAGGAGATTATAGCAAAGCAGCAAAGAAGAAAGGATTTACATATGTTAAATGTGTGTGTGTGTGTGTGTGTGTGTGTGTGTGTGTGTGTGTGTGGCCCCTGAGTGTGTGTGCATAAAGCAATCACCAAACGGGTAATTATGTTTGCATGTGAGTCCATATGTAGGAGTGTGTGAGTGGGTAAATGTGTGAACTTAGCTTAGTCAGGAGGTGTTAAAGATTGATACGATGATATATTGTGTGTTTTTCCGCACCGTTTCCCCTTTGGACCTCTAAAGCCAAACATCCTGACTGAAAAAACTTCTGTCAGGTCAGACCCGTCAAATTCGTAACGTAGATTCTAATTAAAGAAGCACAAAGGCTTATTCATTCGACGCTAATAAATGCGTCTCCACTCTGTTATGTACCGTTACCTCAGTACTGACTTAAAACAAGGGTTTTTTCCTACATGATGTAAATAAAACTGACCTTTTTCCTTCCGATATACTGACAAACAAAGCTACAATTGATTGCTCAGAATATAAATTATCTCCCTTAACGGATTTAAATCGAGCTCGATTAGTCATTCGAACAGCCCTGTAGACACAACATTGCGGCCACAACAGCATGTGTTCTGCATAAATTTTTGAATGCACCAGGTTTTTTTTAAAGCGCTGACTGGCGGCGATGGAACCATGTTTCTGCACGCAGTAATTAATAGCTATATTATATCTGTATAACTATAAACAGCACGACTCAATCCTTTGGTGATTACAAATTATCATTATTTATTATTATTAATTCTACGCTGTTACACACGGCAACATAAAAAAACTTACTTTTCACACAAGGCATAACCACATACATAAAAATGGGTCCTAGTAATAGTGGAACGAGTTGTTCCAAGTGTTTGGAGTGGCTTCAACAGTCAAGTCAAGTCAAGTCAAGTCAAGTTTATTTCTATAGCGCTTTTCACAAGACATTGTCTGAAAGCAGCTTTACAGAAATCAACAGTCAAGGTGAACGGTGTGCATTTATCCCTGATGAGCAGCTGTGGCAACTGTGGCAAGGAAAAACTCCTTGAAAAGGAACCTTGAAAGGAACCAGACTCAAAAGGGGAACCCATCCTCATTTGGGTGACATCAAGAGTTTGATCATAAATCTTTCAACAATACAGAACGCTGGAGAGTGAGAACTAACATGAGTACTGGAGTATACGATTATAAGTAATGTTCTTTCTACAGTCTTATACAGTCTTTATGGTTATAAAACTAGGAGCTACTGAGTTCAACATTTGTGATTATCACAGATCCAGCACCAGCTTCTCCATGCCAGAGCCTTTAAACACTCCAGGAGGTCCAGTGTCAAAACTCCACACATGAAGTGCGATCCAATTGGCACTGGTACGTCTCTAGATGGTACAGGATGTTTGCAAGTTTGGCATCTACTTCTTCAAAGGTCCATAATCTTCATGAGGTGGGACATGACTGGAGCTGGCCAAACCTCAGGATGCCTCGGGATGGGGAGAGAAAGAGAAGCAGCCTCGGGATGGGGAGAGAAAGAGAAGCAATCAAAAGCAGAAGAACATCACTGGAAGATGATTAGAGATCAGGAAGACCTTCAATGAGCTCAACCCCAGAAAATATCAAGACCGTTCAGCAACTTGTGCATGATGATCACCGGAGAAGATCCACGTGATCTCACTTCCGTACCCACCCTACTCGACCGGTTTGACCCAAGAAAAGAACCAGATCAAATTTTGCCGTTTTGACACCGTTGTGGTGCTCCGGCGCGAAACGCAGAAGGCGCATTATGTGCTTTGAAAAGACATAGAGAACATAATCCAAAAGTGGCAGGAACGCTGGGAGCTCTGTAGCCGCAGTAAGACATTTAAATGGTGTAAATGTTTTAAAGATGGCCACACGATCCTGTGGTGGTTCCCTGATTACAAAATGAAGCAGGCTGTCCTAGGGTTGTTCAGGTGTACTGAGAAATGTTTCTATGCTGTATCTTTCCGGGCGTTTTTAAAAAGCTGGCATAAGTGAATAAATGTAGCAGGGGAGTATGTCGGAAAATAAATGCAGTTTCCAGAAATTTGTTATTTTATTTTGGAAACTCAAAAGTGCCTCGTATAAAAGCTTCCTGCACTTGCATCTGCTCCGGCCAGGTAGGCGAATAACAGTTGAGTAATAGTAGTTACATTTGCAGTAAAAGGTAAAAGGTTATGCTCTCAGACCGTTTTTGTTCACGCACAATGAAATGATATCTCTTTGACCAGGACCCAAACATGGATAATTGGTGGTTCCCTGGGTTTGACAAACCTTTAGGCCCACCCACATCTTCAGAGGTTCCCTCGTCGGAATATTAATCATTCCCTCAACATTACTTGGTAAAACTTGTGATCATAACAAAGTCTTTCCAACATCTCTGTGGAGATTCTGAGCCTCTGATTGTTCTTTCTGTTCCAGATCAGTGACTATTCAGGGAAAGGACATCGTGAAAGTGGACTCTTACAAATACCTGAGTGTTCAGCAAACTGGACTGGACAGATAATACTGAGAGAATTTATAAGAAAGGTCAGAGCAGACTCTTTCTGCTGAGGAGACGAAGGTCTTTTGGAGTGCAGGGAGAGCTACTGAAGACCTTTTATAACTCAGTGGTGGCTTCAGACATCTTCTATGGTTTGGTCTGCTGGTGCAGCAGCATCTCTACTGCAGACAGGAGTTCAGCTCAGTCTTGGGGATTGCCCTGGACACTGTACTGTAAGAGGTGGGAAAAAGGAGGAGCTAAACTATCATCATTACTGGAGAACGACTTTTACCCCCTGTATGAAACAGTTTCATCTTCGAGCATCTTTGTCTGAAGGAGCAACACAGAAGGTCTTTTCTCCCTGCGGCTATTAGACTTTACAATCAGAGCTGCTCCCAGTGAAACCAGTCACTATAATACACACTGTTATTACTGTTTATCTGTGCAATAATAACAATAACAGCGTTTTTTTTAAGCAACACGTTTGCAATAAGACTAATGTAAAACCGTGCAATATTACCTGTGTGCAATATGTTTGATAGTGTAACCACTTACTCCTGGTCTCTTTTCTTCTTCTTTTGTATTTATTCATTGTGTTGTGTATTTAATATTTACTGTATTATGTTTCTTTTTCTTTGCTGCTGTAACAGAGATATTTCCCCACTGTGGGACGAATAAAGGTATAACATATTATCATATACTTGTAATTTTCGAATGACAGAAAACAGAAACAGGCTGATCCAAGATGGCACCGTGGCAATTCATATACACTGATCAGCCATAATATTATGACCACCTGCCTAATATTGTGTTGGTCCCCCTTTTACTACCAGAACAGTTCTGACCCATTGAGTATTAACAGCATTAACTTCTTGTTCCATTTCACTGTGTACTGCTTCAGCTATATATGGTTGAAATAACAATAAAAAAACGTCTTGACTTGACTTCACTACCCTTTGGATTCATTGTTCAGTGTTTGACCTTTTTGTGAATTGGATTTGCCACTAATCCTCACGCACATGGGTCCCCGCAATTCTTGTACGTCCTGTTCATTATAAAGGCGAATAAAGCGAGCTGTAAACTTTTTCTCCGAGCGAACCGGTTTAACCCTACCTGTCTCGGCGTTCTCTCCGATTTGCTTCGGCACCATTCCCAGTCGGTCAGCTCGATCTTGCGACACTCCTCGTGTGACAGCCTCCTTTCTGGACCATCGAAAACTGAAGAAGTGTCCAGGTTCAGGTCATCCCCATCACAGCCTGAGACAGCTGGAGACACCTTTCCGAAAGCGTCCTGCTCCACGGAGTTCAGCTGCTCCGGAGCTTCTGTTCTCACCTGCTGCGACACGCTGTCCGAGAGGAGCTTGTCGTGGGGGGAGCAGTCCTCCTCCTCTTCCACCACCATCTTCCTAAAGTCACGTGAGGCCAGATTTGTAATTTGTCCGCTGCTCAGAATCGCTACTCGACTTTTGGAGAAATCGTGATCGTACAGACTGCTGTAGCAGGGCTTCTCCACGGTTGGGGAGGGTGTGTGAGGTATCTTGTAAATGCCATACCCTTGCTGGAAGGAGAGTTTGAATTCGAACCTCCGTTTGTGCACTGAAAAGACACACACACGAGTGTCATGCATCTCGTTAAATCTCTTTACTGAAAGGTGAACGTGCACAGGAGCGTTCGTAATATACTCACTAGCGGAGGAGACTGAGTCAACGTCCTGACCACAGTTGATGAAACAGCCGCAGGGAAGATGAGCCCAGCGCTCTGAGAGACAAAACACTGGGGTGACAGTGGCCGAGAGCAAGGTCAGGAAGAAACACAGCGTCTCCACAGACGAACTGTGAGTCCGCACAATGTGGCTGACGAGGATCTGCGTCTGCAAAGGCAACGTTATTGTCACTACATGCACGTGCATCATGCAACTACGAAGAAACCATACGCCGTTCTTCAGTACTGTTGCGGTGCAACTGGATAAAATTTCCTTTTACTAGAAAAACACATACAATTTAAGGTTTGATGAAAAAACTGTTTCCACCCACGGCAACTTGTCAATAATTTTTTTTCTATTACAGCATGGCAGACTGTTTTAGACCTCACATAATACGTACATTCAGGGCCTACGTTAGCTATAGGCGGAGCTACAGGCCTCGGGCTTGGAGACTGGGCCTCCAATCAAGACGGGCAGCGTAAGACTAGACTCTTTAAACATTGGATCTAAAATACCTGAAGTGGTACCAGTTAATGTCATCGTTTAAATGTGGGTCCCCACAATCTGAATGCATGAAGAGACTGTGTATCAAATTTTCTGCATACCGAACCAACGGCACTCAAACCGACGGCACCCTTGGAGGGTTGCTAAGCGAAAAGCTAAACATCTACGCTAATAAAGCTAATAATAATACATTATTGAATATAAGCGATTTTGCTGATTTGCGTCATTTGAAGATGGATCGTTATTTGCAGCCTGTTTATTCGAGTTTTATGCGACTTTAAATGTACGTATGTTTGATGCTTTGAACCCGAGCTGAGTACAGAGACATCGCGTCAGGAGCCGACTTTTAAAAAAATACTAAAGAAAAAATTGTTTGTAAATAAAACCAGCAGTCGCCCCGAGGTGACTATGGCCAAGAAGAGCTGGTCCTGATGACCTTTTTTATGTTTTTTAGTGTTGACCTTAGCTAAAGTTTAAGCAACATGCTCATTTAACCAAATATATAAAAGTACTGATTACAGGATTTGTATGAAAAAGAAATTAATAAAATGTGAAGGAAAGGTATATATATATATATAAATAAAAATAAATATAAATTTAGCCTCGGGCCTCCAAATGTCTAGAATCAGCCCTGTGTATACTGAATGTTATTATTGTCACACTTCCAGAACCTCCTTAATGTCAAGACTTCCATTAACAACAAAGCCGTTATAAAGGCATGTATACTATAACAGAGAAACGTCATATATAATGCAGGACGTCGTCTTTCTAAATGCATTATTTCGTTAAAAAAAAGCTTTTTGAGGACAAGGACATGAGTAGGACCTCTTAGAAATAAAAAAAAAGTTTATAAATGTACATTTGCTTGATTTGGGTGCAATAGGGTGCAGGTCATTTGAAAAAGTCCCCACTGTGGGACGAATAAAGGTTTATCTTTATCTTATAATCGTTTTTTTCCCTTTACTTTGTCATTTCATCCCTCAGACCAAGATCGATCGGTCAACGTCTACCATTTTTTATTTTCTTAAGAAGTCGTCCATATTTTTTGCTAAAAAAAAAAAAATCTTCCCGAGCAAGGACGATGCTTGCAGAAGTCTTTTGCAATAATACAGAGGTCTGAATAGTATTTTTGTATGTTAGCTGAATGGACAGTTACATAACTGCTGAAAAGAGGAATAGATTTGAGCTCGTTGACTTCGCAGGTTTGCTTTGCAACATGAGAGTAACAGTATACACACACTACAGGTGTAACACGTTATGCTTCAGCTTTATGTAATGCATTTTATCAGTCGTGCAAACAGAAATGAAGTAAGTGAGATGTTTTTTCTACCCTTCATCTAAAATGATCATAAGTTGCCATCTGAATTGATAAGCAGGAAAATCCCTGAGGAAAACCTGGACCATGTACCACTTTCCAACAGTGTCCAGTGTGCTGTCAGGTGGACCAGTGTTAATGTTCAGCATCATTTCTTTCTTCTATAAACATTCTCAGAATTAGGAACCACTGATCCTGGTCTCAGGGTGATCATGTTTGTGCATGCAGGATATATTTAATCCAGAATCTTCCATAAACTCAAAAACTCAATCAAATTCTACCAACAATTTTAAAATCTACAGAACCTTTGAATATGGTAAGATTGAGGGAGGTGTGGAGAGAAATGTGTGCCTCACCATCATGGGCATCCAGAGGAGCACGCGCGTTATGGCCAGAATCAGTGAGAAGCGTTTCTGTGCGAAGAGTCTGGCGGCCGGGCAGCGGCGCGCATCGTCGGTACCGAAGCGCAGCTCGCTGGCGGGGGACGAGCACGAGCATGTCTCGGTTTTGCCCCTGAGCCCCGTCGCATGGGAGCCGAGCGCCACGAAACTCCTGTCTAAGCTCTCCCGAGATAACGAAGCGAAGGCGCCAGGATGGAGAGCCTCGGCGGAGCACAGGAGACGGTGCGCCAGCGGCGCTGCGCACACGGCGAGTCCGCCGGCACACAGCGCGTACAGCGCGAACAGGAGCGGTGCGTAAGGGCCGTCGCCGCGCGGCAGGCAGGCGAGTGGGGCGCGGGCGAAGCGACCCAAACCGCACATGGGCAGCGCGCTTACCGCTAGACTCAGCGCCCACACCGCCGCGAGCGCGCCCAGAACGCGGCCGCGTCCTCTTCCTCTTCCTCTGTCGTCTACCTCCTCCTCGCCGCGCTTGGTCGCGTACAGTGCGTGCGCCACGACCAGGCACGCCTTCATGTTAGTCGAGAGCCCCTGGAAGACAAACAGGAGACCAGCCCAGGTGCACACGGCGCCGTCACGAGCCTCGTCCGCCGCCTCGCTGCCTCTCCTCCACTGCAACACCATGGCGAGGCACAGGGGCACCACGCAGATCAGGTCGTCCACCGACACCGAGGCCACGATGAGGCACGTGGCGGACCTGCTCCTCGTCCTGAGCAGCGACGCGAGCGAGAAGAGGCCGCCCGCGCAGATGACCACGGCGAGCGCCAGGCACGCGACGAACAGGACGCGCCAGTCGCCTTCAGCCGGGTCCCCGACGCCGCGGCTCTCCGCCGTCATGTTGGTCCTGTTCGCGCCGGCGGACATCTCTCCCTCCCACCTGACCTTGCGCGGTCGCTTCTCACGCGTGGTGGCCCATCAGAAAAGTGAGCACGCGAGCCGCGCGGCACGCGTGGACGCACGCGCGCTCCGGTCCGACCGGATGTCCGACGGCTCGGATGCAGCGCAGCGCAGCGCGGCACGCAGGAACGGTGGTCTGGCGTTTGCTAGGCACCGGCGGTGGTGTGGACCGAGAGCGGCGTGACTGATGCACATCGTAGAGTCTCGTGCAGCCGGGTGAGCACCGGGGCAGCGCTCGCGCAGCACACCTCCTTACCACGTGAATGAGCCTGAGTTCGCTGAGGAGCAGCGGGGACGGGCTCGTGAAGGGAGGAGCGAGCTCTCCTTCTCTGAATGAACGCGCGTGTGTGCGTGTGTGTGTGTGTGTGTGTGCGCGCGAGTGTGTGATGCAGGCATGACGTGGCCACCCTGTCTTCGTAAATTAATGTCCTCCTTAAGCGTCTGTTCTAAATGTCTTCCTACTGGACAAAAATGTTACTAGAAAGCATCACTTTATCTTTGTGTCTTTATGTTTGCCCAACCGCTGGTAGAACTTGTCCTATTGTCCGGCTGTCTGTGTGTCTTTCTGTGTCTGTCTGTCTGTCTGTCTGTCTGTCTGTCTGTCTGTCTGTCTGTCTGTCTGTCTGTCTGTCTGCATCTGCACGTTTCTATGTCTGTATGTGTGTCTGTCTGTCTCTTTCTGTGTCTTTTTGTTTGTTTATTTGTCTGTCTGTGTGTCTGTCTGTGTCTTTTTGTGTCTGTCTGTCTGTCTGTCTGTCTGTCTGTCTGTCTGTCTGTCTGTCTGTCTGTCTGGATCTGCATGTTTCTATGTCTGTCTGTGTGTCTGTCTGTGTCTTTCTGTTTGTCTATCTCTCTGTCTGTCTGTCTGTCTGTCTGTCTGGATCTGCATGTTTCTATGTCTGTCTGTGTGTCTGTCTGTGTCTTTCTGTTTGTCTGTCTGTCTGTCTGTCTGTCTGTCTGTCTGTCTGTCTGTCTGTCTGTCTGTCTGTCTGTCCGCATCCGTATGTTTCGATGTCTTTCTCCATGTCTGTCTGTCTGCATCTGCCTGTCTCTATGTCTGTCTGTTTGTTTGTGTCTTTCTGTTTTTGTGTGTGTCTGTCTGTCATTCTCTTTTGTCTATTATTGTCTATTGTCTGTTTGTGTCTTTCTGTTTGTCGGCCTTCATGCCTTCCTATCTCTCTGTCTGTCTGTCTGTCTGTCTGTCTGTCTGTCTGTCTGTCTGTCTGTCTGTCTGTCTGTCTGTCTGTCTGTGTGTGTGTGTCTCTTTCTCTCTGTCCAAATGTAAATATATATGCCGGTCTGTGTATCTTTCTTTACAGCAGAGACCTTTAATTCATTAAAGGAATTCAGCTTACTGCACACAACGGCAGCTGATGGAGTCACTGACTGATTTAATAAGGAAAAGAGAAGACGTGTAAATGTACGGTTCAAATATAGAGTGTGTATAAATCTTTATCACAATAACAGCACGAGGTGCCATTTAATTACTTTTTTTGAGCCTTTATTAGACGATATATATATATATATATATATATATATATATATATATATATATATATATATTGTCACACCAATATATATATATATATATATATATATATATATATATATATATATATATATATATATATATATATATATATATATATGTGTGTGTGTGTGTGTGTGTGTGTGTGTGTGTGTGTGTGTGTGTGTGTGTGTGTGTGTGTGTGTGTGTATATACGTATATATCTCCTCCAAGGAGAGCTGTCCTGTAAATCCTAATGTGTGTGTGTGTGTGTGTGTGTGTTCACTTAGTACATGTACATGTTTGGTCTTGTACGATGAGGCCTTGTCCTTTCTCCTCCCTGACATCCTCAAGGCTGATGTTTTGACTGATGATTCTCTGGTGCAAGGTCAGTGGAGAGAAAGTGCTTACACACTCTGTTTATCTACTGCGCATTGCTCGGGTAACAACATTTTAAACGGATACCTTTTTTTCATTCATACATTCATACAGTGCTCTAGAGTGGAAACAGAGGATGGCATATCCAATCATTTTTATTAATCTCAACAAAAAGCAATGTTTATTCTATTAAAGAAACAAATAAATGTTAAAACAGTAATAAACATTTTTTTTTAAATAAATAACACCAGGATACAGCATTGAGTTCTGTTAGAACTTGTTTTTGTTCTAGAGTCATGATTGTATAAAAGCAGGTCAAATATTAGTGCATCAATGAAATTAGCTCGAAATAAAGATCTGATTCACAAATCGACCTACAGCCTGGACTAGAAAGAAACCAGCGCAGCTTAGATACATTAGACACCAAACAAACAAACTAGCACACTCAACTATACACTATGGGATTTCTTTGTTTTTATATAATGTAAGATATCCCATGAGGCTCTCTGGAAAATATTCACTTATACACTGTCCTGTCTTTTCAAAATGGAGCGAAGTAACGTGTTGTGTGTCTCAGATGCTTCGTTCAGTATTACTTTTATCATCTCCTTTGGAGGCAGCAGGAGCAAGGACTTGGCAGGGTTAGGAGAAAATGAAATCATTTTAGACACACACACACACACACACAAACACACACACACATACACACACACACACACACACACACACACACACACACACACACACAATGAATGTGAATGACCTTGTCTGTCCTCATAATAAATATGATATAAGAGTTTTAGAAAAATAGTGTTGGAGAAGCAAAAGTGGACTAACCTAAAGTAACACCAAAATCTATTTATCAAGATATAAACAAATATACTAAGAAAATACACTTGTTATTTCGGCTGCTCCCATTAGGGGTCGCCACAGCGGATCATCTGTCTCCATACCCCCTGTCCTCTACATCTGCCTCATTCAAACCAACTACCTGCATGTCTTCCCTCACCACATCCATAAACCTCCTCTTTGGTCTTCCTCTTTTCCTCCTTCCTGGTGGCTCCATCCTAAGCATTCTCCTACTGATATACCTCATGTCTCTCGTGTCCAAACCATCTCAATTGCACCTCCCTCACCTTGTCTCCAAAACGTCCTACATGCGCTGTCCCTCTAATAAACTCGTTTCTAATCCTGTCCATCGTCATCACTCCCAACGAACATCTCAACATCTTCAGCTCTGCTACCTCCAGCTCCACCTCCTGTCTTTTACTCAATGCCACTGTCTCTAATCCATACAACATCTCAGGTCTCACCACAGTCCTATAAACTTTTCCTTGCAGATACTCTTCTATCACAAATCACTCCTGCTTTCACTCTTCTCCAGCCACTCCACCCTGCCTGCACTCTTTTCTTCACTTCCCTAACATACTCTCCATTACTTTGCACTGTTGACCCCAGGTACCTGAACTCCGCCACCTTCTCCAGCTTTTCTCCCTTCAACCGCATCACTCCACTGCCCTCCCTCTCATTCACACAGATGTACTCTGTCTTACTCCTACTGACTTTCATTCCCCTTCTCTCCAGCGTGTACCTCCAGCTCTCCAGGCTCTTCTCAACCTGCTCCCTACTCTCACCACAAATCAAATCCTTTACCAGTCATAGTACCAACATTTAAAAGTACCAACTCAAACCTCCACTTCTCCTCCACTTCTCCTTGTCCTGCTGTCACTTTAGACTTCTTCCTCCTCTCCTTCTCCTCCTTCAGCCAACAGAAGCCCAATTTCCACAAGTACCCTGTTGGCTAACAACTACTGGTTCCACTAGATTTTGGATTGTGTAAGATTCATGAAGTCACAATGTTGTTTGTTAAGTCAGGTAGATGAGGTGAGGAGGCCTGGGGTGCAGTCAGCGTTCACAGTCATCTTAATCGAGTTGAGGTCAGAGCTCTATAGCAGAATGAGATCCACTCCAACCCATGGAAAGCATCTCTTCATGGAGCTGGTTTTGTGCACAGGAGCACTGTAATGCTGCAACAGGTTTTGTGAAACTTGTTTTTTTTTGTGAATTTGTGTGCCTCAAAGTTAACAATTTGTGGAGGAACCACATACGGCTGTAAAAGTCAGGTGTCTCAATACTTTTGTCCATACAGTGTATGCAAATACACATGAACTGTACCAACTGTATGTGGTTGAAATGATAATAAAAGCCACATGATTTGAAACTAAGCACTTGGTGTTATACTGTGATATTGTCAGGATTATAGAGAAAATAAACAGAGCTACCATAAAATCAATTACCTTCTGACCAATCACAACAGAGTTCAGCAGCACCGTGGAATAAATATGAAATATACTGCTGTGTGTGTGTGTGTGTGTGTGTGTGTGTGTGTGTGTGTGTGTGTGTGTGTGTGGGCGGGGGTTTATTACATTTATAATCATGTCATGCTTTTTTTCCCCTGAACAGCTATATGTGTAAAATAGCCTAGAATAAAACAGCTAAGTCTGTGCAAAGACAATTAACTGTGTGTGTGTGTGTGTGTGTGTGTGTGTGTGTGTGTGTGTGTGTGTGTGTGTGTGTGCCTAAACATGAATCAGTTGACAAGATTGAAAATTGCCATGAGCACTTTAATCAAACATTCATACACCATTCTCTCTCTCTCTCTCTCTCTCTCTCTCTCTCTCTCTCTCTCTCTCTCTCTCTCTCTCTCTCTCTCTCTCTCACACACACACACACACACACACACACACACACACACACACACACACATCCTTATAAACTGAGTTATCAGATTATTCTGTACTAAATCAGTATATCTAATAACCCCAGTGTTTCTATGTATATATACTCTACATTGGCACATTTTCCTCCCAGTAAATGGGTTTGTGTGTGTACATTTATATGTGTGTGTGTGTGTATGTATGTATGTGTGTGTGTGTGTGTGTGTGTGTGTGTGTGTGTGTGTGTGGTGCCCCGATATAAAAAATGGCCATGCTCAGCATAGCATTCCAAAAATTGGTTAATATTTTTGCTTTCTTGAAAGACCCTTAAGCGATTCAGCGATTGTTTAACTAGTTAATTATCCAGGTTACAGTGTTTATCTAGCGAGTTCTAGAGGTTACAGTGTTTATCTAGCGAGTTCTAGAGGTTACAGTGTTTATCTAGCGAGTTCTAGAGGTTACAGTGTTTATCTAGCGAGTTCTAGAGGTTGCAGTGTTTATCTACCGAGTTCTAGAGGTTACAGTGTTTATCTACCGAGTTCTAGAGGTTGCAGTGTTT
Organism: Silurus aristotelis; assembly: GCF_946808225.1. NCBI lineage: Eukaryota > Metazoa > Chordata > Actinopteri > Siluriformes > Siluridae > Silurus > Silurus aristotelis. The sequence goes on along the minus strand of NC_139583.1, from coordinate 4,127,271 downwards.
ATCTACCAAATTCTAGAGGTTGCAGTGTTTATCTAGCGAATTCCAGGGGTTACGGTGTTTATCTAGCGAGTTCTAGAGGTTACGGTGTTTATCTAGCGAGTTCTAGAGGTTACGGTGTTTATCTAGCGAGTTCTAGAGGTTACAGTGTTTATCTAGCGAGTTCTAGAGGTTACAGTGTTTATCTAGCGAGTTCTAGAGGTTACAGTGTTTATCTAGCGAATTCTAGAAGTTACAGTGTTTATCTAGCGAGTTCTAGAGGTTACAGTGTTTATCTGGCTAGCTATCGCGGTAACAGTGTTTAACTAGCAGTATACACTATATAGAGAAATGTTTGTGGTTACATCACTTCCTACATTTAGTCCCCATTCGCTGTTATAATGAGCTCCACTCTTCTGGGAAGATGCTCCACTAGACTTTGTGGAGATGTGTGTGAGAGTCATTCAGCCACAAGGGTGTTAGTAAAGTCAGGTACTGATGTAGGTGAGGTTTTAATAGGGTTTCGGTCAGAGCTCTGTAACAGGAGATCTTCCATATCTTCATGGAGCTGGAGCTTTGTGTACAGGGGCATTGAACACTTACATATCTTTACTTAAACACTATTTCTTTAATAATTACAGTCTAGCAAAACACACGCTCTACTTCCATGATACACACACACACACACACACACATATTCACACACATACACACACTTTATCTCTGTGCTGTTATATATTCAATGGAGTGCTCACAGCTGTTATGCAAAGGTGTCTATGGCATTTACAGGCCTCATTTCATCTCTCTCTTTCTCTCTCTCTCTCTCTCTCTCTCTCTCTCTCTCTCTCTCTCTCTCTCTCTCTCTCTCTTACACACACACACCTCTTTTTTTTATTCCACCCTCATTCATGACCTGGATATGGCTCTCAAAGATGAGGCTCAGAAAACGAGGCTCATTGAAAAGCAAGAGACATTTATATTCACTTATTAATATGGCAATGCACACTTTCATTTACAGACACCTCTCTCTCTCTCTCTCTCTCTCTCTCTCTCTCTCTCTCTCTCTCTCTCTCTCTCTCTCTCTCTCTCTCTCTCTCTCCCTCTCTCATTTACACACGCAAGGGTAGGGAAGAAACAGAATATGAATACATTATTTAGAATGAACAGATGATGTGCTCTAAATCTATGCACATGCAGGACAGTTTGCTCGAGACCAGGACATCTGGCTGAGAATACAGTTGTGCAGTGAGACTCGATTAGAGCGGACCGAAAAAAACCCTCGCTCATTACTCCGTATTTATGGTGTTTCATTCATTTATTCTTCGTACGTGATATAAATACTCAAATAATGTGCACATCTTTAGTGGACAGTAATTATGTGTATGAGTGATGCAGATGTTGGAGAACAGTCAGATCCAGAATTCATTTACTGAGAAAACGAGGGAAAATGGTTAGGACATGGACACTGTTTGGAACACACAAACACACACACACACACACACACACACACACACACACACACACACACACACACACACACACACACACACACACACACACACTCTATCTGTACTGTACATTTATAAATTTTGAGTTTCTCTCTTTTTCTCTCGCTGCTTCTTTTTCTCTTTCCTACACACACACACAGAGGCCAGACTCAGACTCCCCTGGCAGGCCGCCTGCATGGACAGACTCTTAATCAGATTGTCGATAGAGGATGATGAGATGGAGCCCGGGCTGGTCGAGAGAGCAACACTCAGCATTCACACTCTGTTTCAGCCAGCAGTTTAAACACAGCTACAGGGTGAGAGCAATGGGAAATGCGGGTATAAATACAAATACAGATGAATAATGAATCAGCAGAGACACAAATATTTAGCCTTGTATAATTATTCTCTCTTTCTCTCCTAAAACATTCCTACATTTAGCAGTTTTACAACCTGGGAGTAGTGAAATAGACTTGATGGGGATTATGCTATAAATGTACACAAAATAGTGTTGAAGTGTTTGTCCCTGTTCACTGCTATCACTAGAACAGGAACTGTGAGAATTTGGGTTTGGATTGTAGTTAATGTCAACAATCTGCTACACTGACTTCAGTTTGCAACGGATCTCCATCACTGCTCCTCAACATCAGTTACCTGTAGTAAATGGATATTCGGTGCCACCCAGACGAGATGAGATGCTCAATGTTTAGTTTGGGTGTCACTAATAATAAACATACATTTGCATAAAGCATCAATTTTTGTCCATGCGCATGTTGATTAGAGTATTCAAATCTATTCATTAATTAACTTGCGATTAATCACAAGTTAACTCATGACAATCATGCGATTTAAAATATTTTAATCGATATACTGTATATATACACATTAACATTCATACAAAAAATGAATAAAGACAGAGGAGGGAAGTACCCTAATTTCCGGACTATAAAGCGCACCCTTGTATAAACCACTGAATTTGACAAAGATTTTTATTTTGAACATAAATAAGTCGCACCTGTCTATAAGCCGCAGGTGTCTACACTAAAACTAATGAACTTTACACAGGCTTTAATGAAAGACAGTGTCTGTTACACGGTGTAAAGGGTGAAATATGTTGTGGCTCCTTTAAGAGCAGAGCGGTATTTTGGGAATAGCATGCCGCCGCATTTTATTCCGGTATTACTGTATGCGTGCAAGACCGAGGAATATGTCCTTATTATTTTCTGATGCTCATTTCTCAAGTTTCTTTGACTAACCCGTAACACTGTTGCCAAGAAAAATAAAAAAGCACGAGTTTTGGAAACCTGTCTGTGCTTATATGATTTCTGTTGTAACTGGAGTTAGCGAGCTCTCCCTTCACCCAGACTCAACGCGTTACAACGGCTTGTATCTAAACAGTAGCCGACCAAGAAAGTCATTGTTCACTGTCTTCCTCCTTCCTTTCACAACTATTTCTCTCGGGAGTTTATCTTTTGGCATCATCGTGCGTTTAAAAATCACCATCGGTGGAAGTTTTTTCTCCCGATGACATGCAGCTCAGAACACAGGTGAAGTGCGTTTTTTCGTTTCCGTTCGGAAATTTCATTGGTCTAATGTTATGGGGGTTCAGTTTTTTGGCTTGAAGTTTGTGAAACCGGGAATTGTTTAAGCCGCGGGGTTCAAAACGTGGGAAAAACGTAGCGGCTTATAGTCCGGAAAATAGGTTAATGAAGTACAAATACGTCGTTACAGTACTTAAGTTGATGTTTCTGGTATCAGTTCTGTAAATTCACTATTTACTTTTTACTTTCACTCTTTAAATTTTTTACACAAATATCTGTACTTCTTACATTTTGAAACCAGACTCGTTACTTTAGTTTTGATCAATTTAATCGATCAACATTTTTCTTCTCACTGTGCCGTTTTCATCCCATCAACCTGTTTCCTGTTATTGCGAAGCTTTTTCAATCCACTGCTGTATCATTTCCTGTCTCTCACACACCACAGACGTAGACAAGTTTATAAAGATATCAATTAGCAGCCAGAAGGGAACATGATGTCTGGAGTTAACGTGAATGAGACAGAGGGAGTCAGTGACGTAAACATGACTGAGAACAGAGACGTTCCTGATCATCATCATCTTTTCTCAGGTAGTAGTCAGAACTTCAGCTTGAGTGAAGGATGTGTGTAGTATTGCCATCTCTAAATAAAGAACAGTCATATGGTTACATTTAGTGATTATGAACCTGTCATATGAGCATCTCCATCTACACCAACAGGATGTGTTTCTGTTTCCTCAGATTTAAAAGAAACCGAGCCAAGAAGTAGTTTATTATTATTATTATCATCATCATTATTACTTGTGTGATACTTCAAATGATCTCCAACCCATCATGATATCTGCTATCACTGTCTATTTTCAGCACGGAGCGTTTTCCTCGTGGTTGCATCATGATGTCGACAGTGCCCTTCCTTCCTCCTCGCTTTTATTACTGCATGTCTTTTATTTCTGCATGTGATTTTCATTATGGTTTACATTCCCATTATTTTCACACAATTCATTTATTACCATGGGGTTCATTCATTTTCGCATAATCTCAGCGCGCCGCTTTTGTCTGCGTGCTTTTAACTTTTGTTCACCAGACAGCAGCTTTCGCGATTTGCATGATTAGACACTACTCCACAAAGCGCACGTTGCTCTTAGTGTGATGTGGAAATTGTGGAGCAGTAAACGGCACTAGAATATTCATGAAGCCATTCCGTAATCACTCGCGGCTGAAGGTCATGGAGAATGTGCAGTGACACAAAACAAACAGATCCATTATTGGATGCGAGTACATTTACAGTGAACAAAACTGGCAATAAATAGGCGGTTTGGTCAAAAGTATTGGAACAGCCAACTTTTCTAACCATAAGTGTTTTTTCCAAAAGCTGGTACCACAAAATTAAAGCCACACAGATGTCTTTGGATGCAATTTTCCCTTTACATTACCCAGCATTTCAGGTTGGAGTGGACGATCTCCCCTATTGAACACCTTTGGAATGAGTTGGACCACCGACTGCACCCCAGGCCTCCTTACCTCACCTACATTAGTACCTGTCTTTACGAAATGTCTGAATAAACACAAATCTCCACAAACACACTCCAAAATCTGGTGGAACATCTTCCCATAAGGATGGAGGTTAACAGCAAATAAAAACTAAATGCGGAATAAGACGTACAAAAATCACACACCGATCTTTGACAGGTTTCTACAAACTTTTGTCCATATAATAGGAGTTTTACTTACAGTAAAACAGTAATGAAGTAAATGGAATTTGTTACTGTACTTAAGTAGCTTTTTCATGTATCTGTAATTTACTGAAGTTCTTTTTTCCAAAGTATCATTTCAAAGTCAAAGTTCTTAGTTTTTACTACATTTAGTGAAATCAGTTGTTCTTTTTTTATTTACGAGGCTAAAAATTTAACTGTTTGAACACGCAACAAGCCACCAATCAGGATCGAGCGCTCGATCTGTTTTACACGTGTTCTGATTGGTGCTTGGTGTATCTACAGATCACCAACATACAGTTCAGCATCAGTTCAACATCAAGAAGAATGTTTAAAGAGTAATAAATGATGAAGAAACTCCAGACTCGAACTCGCCACAACACACGTGACCCCATTTGCTCGATTTAATTGAAGTAGTTAAAAAGAAGGTATTGGGTTTTTGATAATTGTAATAGAAATCTATCAGTGTTTGACTCATTAATATCATTCTATTAATAGATCAGTGTGCTGAGAGTCACATTCGAGTCTTTTCACATAAACCGAGGTGATTAAGTAAAGAGTCATTATAGTCATAATAAATCAGAGTAGTTTGGATACTTAAGTACATTTGAAGGCAAAAACATTTGTACTTTTACTCAAGTGAAAGTTTAAAGGGACACTTTTACTTTTTTTTTACTTTTCTGGAGTCACATTTTATCACTACTTTAACTCAAGTACATGCTTTGTGTACTTCATCCATCACTGATGCTGCTGTTGGGCCCTTGAGCAAGGCCCCTAACCCTCAAATGCTCAGTTGTATAAATGATAAAGTCACCTGATGCTTGATAACTTATACTTTTGTACTCAAATGAACATAAATTATGTTAACAAAATATCACACAAACCTTCTCTTATGTTGGATGAAGATTCCAGACATTTGACAGTATAAACAACCTTTTAATCAATACTCCAAACCCCCCCCCCCCCCCCACTACATATGCTGTTTCTCCATCATTGAACATTTAAAGGCTCAGGTATATAGGAGTCAGTGTTGAATTTATAATGATCCCAGATGTTGAGCTGATTTAGGAGTTGTATGTGTGAGAAGCACCACAACTCCACAACTCCATCTGACTGTATAAGACTGTAGAAAGGACATTACTCATAATCACACACTCGGATGCTCATTATATTTCTCAATCTCCCCTGTTTGTAATGTTTAAATGATTCATAATCACACTTTTGGTGTCCCCCAGATGAGGACGGGTTCCTCTTTTGAGGTTTTCTTTCAAGGTTTCTTCCTCATACCATCTAAGGTAGATAATGAAAAACATTCACCCCAGGTCGTCCCAGGTTTGCTCATCGGGAATAAATACACATCGATTTAAATATACTTGAGTTTTGTTTACATTCTGTAAAGCTTCTTTGACACAATGTACATTGTGAAAAGCTCTATAGAAATAAACCTGAATTGAATTGAATTGTCCTATTAATGCTTCTGAGGACATTTTCGAGACACTGCTGAGACGTGGTGTGGGCGTCTCAGCCATCTGTTTTATTTGTACGGTGTGAACATGAGTGGATCCCATGGCCAACCAGTGAATTTTAAAAGGAAAGCGCAGCAGTGTGCAGTTTCTCAGTCTGTCTCTCCTTCTTCTATGTAAGACACAGGACGTGTCTCCTTCGAAAGCGCTGACTTCAGCATAAAAGTGCCCGTTGCTGTGCAGTGTATGTCCTCTTAGGGCTGAACTTAAACCTTTCGGTCCATGTTGGGATCAATTAGGACTCGGGAGAAAAACATCTGTGGAGCCGAACACAAGAGGTTTATTACAGGTTACTCAAGAGATGTTGGGAAACAGGAAGGTACTGGAAAATCTGTTATCCAAACATCCAGACCAATAGAATCAGACAGAAGATAATCTGCAGAATCACAGATGAATATTAATACACATGTTCTAATGCATCATTGGCTCGATAGTAACAAGTTACACAGGAATGGTGTATAGAGTTAAAAACACGTGTAAACGTTGATATGCTGAAGTTCAAGACTCTTTACTTAATCAACTCAGTCATGTGAAAAGACTCGAATGTGACTCTCAGCACACTGATCTATTAATAGAATGATATTAATGACTCAAACACTGATTTATTTCTAATACAATCATCACGAGCCCAAAACCTTCTTTTCAACTACTTCAGAAAAATCCCACAAATGAGGTCACGTGTGTTGTGGCGAGTTTGAGTCTGGAGTTTCTTCATCATTTATTCCTCTCTAAATGTTCTGCTTGATGTTGAACTGATGCTGAACTGTATGTTGGAGATCAGTAGATAAACCAAGAGCCAATCAAAACGAGTTTAAAACAGAGCGAGCACTCGATCCTGATTGGTTTGAGCAGTTACGCTTTTAACCTCATAAATGAAAAAGGAACGACTGATTTCGTAAAATGAAACTTTGAAATGTAGTGAAGTCAAAGTAAAAAAAAAAGTAAAAAGAAAAGTCCCTCAAATGGAAATACTTCAGTAAAGTACAGAGAAGTGAAAAAAAGAGTAACTAATTACATTTACTTCATTACTGTCCACCGCTGGGTAATAAAACCAAATAATCAAATAAATCTTCATCCATGCTTTTCCATTTATACTGGCCATCCATGCTCAGGTCTGAACAGCATGAAGTGGTGATAAACTTCTCTGTAAATATTCCCTCATACAAGCAAGTAAAGCAAAGAAGCCAGGAGAAGGATTTAGAAGAAGAACAGAGGGGAAAAAAAAAACGTGTTGAAAGCGTAACCTTGCATCTGCAGACTGACCACTGCAGGGGGACACATGCCCATGGTGTCAGGCTTCATCCGGTCGGGAGCGATCACTGCGTGCACTGTGCATCACTGGGTATGACGTCACAGCGAGTGTGTGTGTGTGTGTGTGTGTGTGTGTGTTTGTGTGTGTGTGTTTGTTTGTGTGCTTTATAACCTTATTGGAACTGGATTGATGGATTTATGCAGATGATCTATTGTTTCACATTACACTTTTGAATGATTTTATATTACACACTATGTACTAGATCAGGGGTTCACCAACATGGTGCCCGCGGCCACCAGGTCGCCCGCAAGGACCACATGAGTCGCCCGCAAGGACCACATGAGTCGCCCGCAAGGACCACATGAGTCGCCCGCAAGGACCACGAGTCGCCCGCAAGGACCACATGAGTCGCCCGCAAGGACCACATAAGTCGCCCGCAAGGACCACATGAGTCGCCCGCAAGGACCACATGAGTCGCCCGCAAGGACCACATGAGTCGCCCGCAAGGACCACATGAGTCGCCCGCAAGGACCACATAAGTCGCCCGCAAGGACCACATGAGTCGCCCGCAAGGACCACATGAGTCGCCCGCAAGGACCACATGAGTCGCCCGCAAGGACCACATAAGTCGCCCGCAAGGACCACATGAGTCGCCCGCAAGGACCACATGAGTCGCCCGCAAGGACCACATGAGTCGCCCGCAAGGACCACATGAGTCGCCCGCAAGGACCACATGAGTTGCCTGCGGGCCTTTTCTAAAAATAGCTGTTTCCTACTTTGTTAAATCGTTGTTGATAATTATTATGAGAAATCATTAACATGATCAGTGTCTTCACATCGATGAATATCATTAATTATTAGTAATAACATTTAAAAAAGGCTAAATTGAGCAAATTTGTTATTTCAGATCAAACTGAAATATGTGTGTATCAAACTGGTAGCCCTTCACAATAATCTGTACCCAAGAAGTAGCTCTCAGGTTCAAAAAGGTTGGTGACCCCTGTACTAGATTAATGTATCTAATAAAGTAATAAAACATGTTAGTAAAAAGCCAAAACCAGTTGATTTGTGAGTTTTTAATTCTTTAAAATACAAATCAAATTGTGCACCTCAACACTTTTACACAAAAAAAAAAAGACAAAAATGTATCTGCAATTAACAAAATATCAGTATCATATCACAAAATTGTATCTAAGATTTAATACAACAATAAAAGACTTGTCATTTACAAACAATCATATAAAAGTGATGATATTGTTGTATTCTCTATGAGGAGGCAGGTTTCTGGAAGGAGTCTCCAGTGTCAGTACTCGGCAACAGTCCTTTGTTCAACGTGTTTACACTTTAATGCATTTCTTGCTGTTTTTCTTGCCTTAATAAATTAAAGAGAGAGGAAAGGAGAGATTCTGGTGATGCGCGAAACTCATCTCAAAAGTCTCTTTAATGAGGGGGTTTTAAAAGACCACACGATGGAGAGAGAGAGAGAGAGAGAGAGAGAGAGAGAGAGGAAGGAAAAAAGCAGCAGTGTACAATAGGATGACGATTCCTGTCTAGACTTTACACAAGCTTTTCACCACATTTGAAATGACTTCCTATTAATTTTAAGATCACCTTAAGTAAAAGGGAAAAAAAAGAAATCGTACAGCCACTGACAGGTACAAAAGAAAAAAAAGAAAAGAAAAGATAAATAGGCTTTTTTATTTGTCACATGTACATTACAGCACAGTGAAATACTTTCTTTTGCATATTCAAGTGATGTTTGGAAACTGGGGTCAGAAATTATACAGTGTGTCTGGAGCAGAAAGAGTTGAGGGCCTTGCTCAAGGGCCCCACAGTGATAGCTTGGCAATACAGGGGCTCGAACCTCCGACCTTCTGGTCAGTAACTCATCAGTAAAGCGAAGAGATTAAACACAATTTGCCATTATCAGAAATTATGCAGCGAGATTCCTACATTTGTGTCATTCATGAATCCCAGGTGCTCGATAATTAAAGAAGCTGTTGGATACAGAGTTTTATAACAAATGGAGTTATTTGAGTGCTGGCATTGAATAATCACTTCAGGTTTTATTTATGAAGAGCAGTTGCATTCATTCATGCCTGTTTCTTTTATAACGCAAAGAAAGGTTTCTATAGCGATAACACTGCACAACTTCCAGCATTTTCTTTACAGGGTCTGATGTACGAAGCAGTCTAGAGATCGGTAGAGTCTGGATTTGGTTACAAATGATATTAGATTCATTAAGTATATTAGAATTATTAGAGTTAGCGTTAGCGTTGTCACCAGAATGATAAAGTGTAGTTATTTTTCATATAAAGATAAAGAAAGATAAGTGCAGTTTAGCTAAATATAACTGACCATGGTATTTGAACACTTTTTGTATACGAGGTGTACGAGGGGCCTTCAAGTCAAACCGGGAATTTTTTACTTTACAGGTATAAAAATAGATGCTAGCGTGACGCTACCACACACAGTAGAAGTGACTAGCCGCTAGCGTGTCATATTACTGATAAACGGCGTACATGTCGTACGCCACTCACAGACTAATGATTAGGGAGTTAATTGAGCCAGCAGGCAATGGAAAAGAGTTGCAGGACAACCTGAAAGCAGCAGGAACAATCGTTTTGCAGAGAACAATAATCACAGTAAAAAGTGAGTTTTTTTTTTTTTTGTTTTAGGTGCAGTATTCTGTATTACTCATAAATTACCTGAGATTATATAAGAACTTTAAGCAAAAAAGAATCATAATGTCGTTCAGGAAAGTCTGTAGATCTTCATTTCTATAAGTACTGGAAAATGTTCTGCATGGGAAGCACCTGTTCTTTTTATTCCAATTTAAATGGAAGAAATAGGTGAATACTTAATTTGTTATTTATTTATATGCAGCCAATTAAAGCGGGTTTATACAACTACTACTAGTATTACTACTATATATGTATAAATATAATAATAATGTGTGTATTCAGTATTCAGTTTTATTTCAAAAGCTGCTTTGTTCTTAAAAATGTTGTGCTCTTGTGGCGACATCTGGTGGTCAAATTCTGTTATTACATTAAGTAATTAAACTACCTAATACTGTTGCGCATATTTTTGCATCTTTTTATATCAAAATTATCAATTTTATTTTGCCACTAATCATCGAAAATAATTAAAAATTATATTATAATAATAAAATAATAAAAATAAAAGTAAATAGAAAATATGATATTGTGTATTTTTTTTATTTTTATATTTCAGTATTTGTCACTGAATAGAGACCAGATTATGGTTAAAGAAAAATAATGATATAAACGTTTATGACTTTTATTAAACAACACAAGAAATATGTTACTTGTTCTTCTTCTTCTCATCCTTTTTTTTTGACTGCTTCTGTTAGGTGTTTCATCCGTCTCCATACTACCCTGTTCTCTACATCCGCCTCTTCCTTCACCACATCCATAAACCTCCTCCTTGAGCTTCCTCTTTTCCTCCTTCCTGGTGGCTCCATCCTCAGAATTCTCCTACTGATATACCCCATGTCCCTCCTCTGCACATGTCCAAACCATCGCAATCTCGCCTCCCTCACTTTGTCTCCAAAACGTCCTACATGCGCTGTCCCTCTAATAAACTCATTTCTAATCCTGATCATCGTCGTCACTCCCAACGAACATCTCAACATCTTCATCTCTGCTACCTCCAGCGTCACCTCCTGTCTTTTACTCAACACCACTGTCTCTAAACCATACAACATCTCAGGTCTCACCACAGTCCTATAAACTTTCCCTTTCACTCTCACAGATACTCTTCTATCATAAATCACTCCTTCTATCACTCTTCTCCACCCACTCCACCCTGCCTGCACTCTTTTCTTTACTTCTCTAACACACTCTCCATTACTTTGCACTGTTGACCCCAGGTACCTGAACTAAAAAAAAAAGTTTAAGCCTGAAAAACATATGACACAAATTTTGGGATAATTAGATCATTTCATGAAGGGTGCCAATAGTTTTGGAACTGACTGGAGGTTTTAACGCTTTCTCTCTCCATGCAATTATAATTCAGCGACTCCTTTTTATACAATCACCAGCATTTATAAAAATGTAGGTGTAAATCAATGAATATAATTGAAAGTATTGTTTTTTTTTATATATTATTATGACTATTTATATTATTGATTTACTATTTTTAGTATTAAAATGCACTAATAGCAATGATAGAAGCCCCTCGTCCTCATCCGCGTCTCTTAATGTGTGTATAATTGTGTGTTTAATGAACAGATGATAATTATATAACAACCTGGGGAATTTCATGCTTTTATCATTAGGCACAATTATGGCCACAGTGGGACTTTAATGAACTTTAATGACTTCGGATGAAAAGCCAGTTACATTATAGGGGCAAAAGTATTGGGACACCTGTGTTTTCCAGCCACTTCCCCAAAGACAAAGTCGAAGTCACACGATTGTACAGGACGTCTTTGTAATGCATATATATATATATATATATATATATATATATATATATATATATATATATATATATATATATATATATTAAAGTATGAAGCACCTTCACCTTTAAAGCTTATAGGCAGAATTAGAAGTGGACCAACAATTCAATTTTTACAAACAAGATCTTGGAATCGGATTTTTGGGAATCGAAGGAAATTTCCGAAAGCGCAATATGGTGTCACTTTATCGAAAAACATGACAAAGAAACAAGGAAGCAGCTTCCACAGGAAGTGACATCAAACATTTGAATGTAACTTAGAAACTGAAAAGTTGATTAATTAAAAAAATCACTCTTCGGACAAACACTTATGGGCAAAAGTATTGGGACACCTGACTTTTTCAGTCGTATGTGGTTCAGCTCTGTGTCTCTGCTCTTTTAGCATAATGTCGGAGACACGATTGTCTCAGACGTCTTTTTTTTGGATGCGGTAGAATGGAATTTTCCCTTCACTCGAATTAGGAGACCCACAAAGCACAGCTCCATGAAGATCTTCTCTTATGATGAATGTGAATGTTGACTGCACCCCAGACCTCCTCACCTTCTCACCTACATCAGTACCTGACTTTACTAACATCCTTGTAGCTGAATGAATCTCATACACATCTCCAAAAAATCTAGTAGAACATCTCCCCAGAAGAGTGGAGGCTACTATAACAGGAGATTTGGATGGAAGCAGATGATGTTATAGCAGATGTGCACTAGGGTGTTATCATGTCTATCTATATATCAATATGTTTTTGTGCATATGTCTGGTGAAGTGAACATCCTTGTTGCTTTATAACTTCCGTATTAAAACATTGTCTGTTTTGTACTCTGGGATTTTATTCATTCAGAAATCAGTGCTGTTATTTCAAAAATCTGTTGGAGCCACTATTTCAACACAGGGTTTACAGCAGGCGGGTCTCCTGTCGCCAGTGGGACTAGTTTGGAATGAACTTCTTGCATTCTTCTGATTCCTGGTGCTTCTCCAGATCGGAATATTTCTGCTTTCGACCGGTTTTACCACGGTCCGCTTACCGCTGCTGTTCCCGATCGAACCCGAGCCGAGGCACACCTCTAATCTCGACCGAATGCTCTGTGAGCCTTTTTTTTTTTAAACCCTTCATTTTAATCTCTATCATATCCGTTCAGAATAATCAGCGATCCATTCAGAATAATGCATTCGTATTTGGTTACATCTTAAGATGTAGCATTTTGTAGACTGATGGGTTTGGTATCTTCCAGGATGCCCATATCCCCATAAGGCATAAGGGCCTCCTAAATTGCTCAGTAGGGATGGAATCGTAGACGGCGGCAACACCATGGTGGCTAAGCAGATCTACCTCCAGATAAGTGATAAATTAAAGAAAAAATGGACAAAACTGACATATGTGTTAGGATGGAGTCAGGCTACTGTAGGTCACCCAAAAAGCTTATGTGTTGAGAGGAGATATTCTGCATGTCTCGGAAATTGTATCACTTAAATCAGGGGCATTCATTTCCACAATAGGCCGGTTTTCATTTCAAACAAACAACGGCCACACCTGATAGTCCATTTAATGTGAAGATCTAAACAGGTGGAATTTGGTGTGGCCTGGTTGGAATGAAAACCTGCACCCATACCAGCCCGATGTGGAAAAGAAATGGACACCGCCGATTTAGATGAACAAAGTACTTTATTTATCTATGTTGCCACACCATCACCTTCAAAATAGTCCCCTTGCACAGCAATACAATGCCAGCATTCCTGCCTCTTCTGACATGTATCCTGGAAGTCTTCTTTTCGAACTGAGATTCACGCCGGATCTCCTCATTGGTGTCGAAATGGCAAACTTTAAGCCGGATCTTCAGAAAGAGGGCGGAGTCCACAGGAGCTAATTGAAGGTCTTCCTGATCTCTTGTCATCTTCCAGTGATGTTTCAGTGGGATATACCCATTAAGCAACCACCTCCATAGGCCTACACTATGATATTGCAGCATAAGCAAATAGAGAAAACTAGAATTTTTTGTAGTAACTGTCCAATTCTTTGTCTAATAATAGTCTCCTGGCGTAGACGGATCCCACTTTCCCTGAGAGCGTTTCTCCAGGTTGGCTTTGTGAAACCTTTTACCACGGTTCACAGTGCCAAAGTTGGCTGGAAAGGAGTTCAAGTGTAAAGAAAAACGTATCTCCAGTGCCGTTGCAGTTCATCGACTCGTATGTCTGGAATGGACTTTGAACCTGTTGAAATGTTGTTTGGAGCCCTGTGGTTGCTCTTAAAGGTGGTCCACACGAGACATCCATCAAAGTGACTATACTTCATCACTAGTCGGATCTACAGGCAATGAAAACACCTTCTGTTATCTTAATTCATTACCCACAATGAGCGTTCATGAACGAATCGTTCATTTTGAAAGAGTCTTTAATGTGAAGAACAAGTTGTCAGAAAGAGCGATTCGTCCATTTACTACTGCATGAGCAAAGCATCGCAAAATCTCTGTGGGTTATGAACAGGAAACAGGTGCTAGACGCTATGAAGTGCAGAATTGAGTAGTTTATCGCTCGACTTTTCGAGTCTGAGTCGTTCGTTCTTTTATCACGTGACCCCCATAGACGCTTTTTACTTATATATACATATATTTAATTATTGAATCTGTAGTCAACGTTGATGTATGTAGACGTGTCAGGATCCTCTTATTGAATCTTCCCATCACTATTACTCACCTGTAGGTGTGGGGAAGTTTGGACCACTAGAGAGCAGCACTTTAACATTGATAATTATCCTGATTCCTATTCAAAAACTCAAGGTGAGTGAAGGCATCAACTTGACTGGGCTACAAACACATCTATCTTTCTGTTCCTCTCTCTCTCTCTCTCTCTCTCTCTCTCTCTCTCTCTCTCTCTCTCTCTCTCTCTCTCTCTCTCTCTCTCCTTTCTTTAACAGTCACCCAAACCAAGCCTTCCTCCCTCCCACTCAGCAGGATGTAATATTCTGTGGTCAGGCAGCCAAAGCTTGATTCCTTTTCTTTTTTCAACATAACATCGCTCCCAGTGGAGTTGTGGCCTGTGGTTTCCTGCTTCATGGACAACGTCTGCAAGATAAACATCGATTGAAACGACAGCGCTAACTCCAGCAACGTACTGTAATAACGCGACTCCAGGCTTCAGCGCGATTAAACTGACGTCCGTATTTCATTCTTCTTTCTCGTTTCATCCCTGACAATCGTGGTTCTTTACCCGTCCCTGCACTCAGTAACGCATCAATAAACGCTTGTGTGAACACAAAAGCTCTTTACACGATCTCCACGTCTTCACACTAAAACGAAGATCACGCTTCATGAGTCCCACCCAGCATGTATTGCTGTATTCCCACTTCACACACAGCGTTCTTGAGATAGGCTCGGGACCCACCCTGACCCTGACCAGGATAAAGCGCTTATTGACAAATATCATGTGGGAACAATTTTCTGTCTCACGACACACGATTTTTAAAAAACATTTTATTTTTACTTCGAAACACACGACAACGAGCATCTGATACACTGCGTGAGCGGCGGATAATTAAACACAGTGCTTTCGACTCTTATTTACACAGGATCATTATTTTGTTACCAGGAGTTTTTATTTATTTATATTTATTTTTAATTTTACAGTATAACTGTTTCTAGAGTAACAGTGTACAGCAATCAGGAACATGTATGCCACATTCTATACACAGACAGATGTTTTCTGTGAGAAAATGTTGATTTCCATAGAGATCCAGAGGTAAAGCTGCAAAATGTAGATGGATCCAGTGCTGCTGTAGAGGCCATGAAAAGATTGAGAGATTGAGAAGTGGAGCCATGGAGCGATTTTTACTTCAGCAATGAGTAGGTTATTTTCACAGAGAAATAATTCCTTCTTGTGAAACTTAATGCAGGTGAAAAGAGTTTGTGGACAAAAGTTTGTCAAAAATCCACATTTAGTCTCCATTTGCAACATCCACTAGTGTGATTGTAACGATTTTGAATTTTTATACTGTAATTAATATCAACAGTCAAAGATGTTGAGATGTTCATTGGGAGTGATGAGGATGGACAGGATAAGAAATGAGTTTATTAGAGGATGTTTTGAAGACAAGGTGAGGGAGGTGAGATTGAGATGGTTTGGACATGTGCAGAGGAGAGACATGGGGTATATCAGTAGGAGAATGCTGAGGATGGAGCCACCAGGAAGGAGGAAAAGAGGAAGACCAAGGTGGAGGTTTATGGATGTGGTGAGGGAAGACATGCAGGTAGTTGGGGTGAAAGATGCGGATGTAGAGGACAGGGGGGTATGGAGACGGGTGATCTGCTGTGGCGCGCCCTAATGGGAAAATAATTAATATCAACAGTCTACTACAGCGGCTCAGGACCACAGGTTGCATGAACAGTTCGGTATTTAAGCAACAATCACAGAACACCTCAACAATAATGGAAATTGAATTTATGGACATTCGTTGATGAGGACGGATTCCTTTTTGAGTCTGGTTCTTCCTCAAGCGTGTTAATAAAGTCAGGTACTGATGTAGGTGCACTGTTTGTGGAAGAAACACATATGGATGGAAAAGTCAGGTGTCCCAATACTTTTGGCAGTACTGTCTATTTAACGACACCAATGCCTGACACCAAATGACACCAACGGCTTCAAGTCAAGTCACGTTTTCCTCGTATGTTGGGATAAAATAAACAAGTGATTCAACGAAATACAAATGAAATTGGTTCCATGGTATAACATGGTTTAAACATGGATTAATAATAAATAAAATGTGTATAAAGTTCAATTGAAAGCAAAGAAGTTTGAAATGCATTTTAGAAAAAGCTTTTTCAATTCAGACACAAATGAGGATAAAAGTTTGGTGAGGTTAAGCAGGAACGAATAGATCAGGTAAAGCATTTGGTGCAGTTCTACACAGTAAAACTGTAAATCATTAGTAGATGTGGTGTCATTTCATTATTTTGAAAGTGACTATTAATTTGTGACTAATATTTGTTTTCCCGTGCGCGCTCTTTCAACATCTCGCATCTCATCAACACGATCCTGAGAGTCGCATACAATACAGATTAACATGGCAGAGGTAGAGCTGCATCTTCCTGACAGAAAAACAACATCTGCTTTTCTTGAATTAAAAAAATATTTTTTTTTGCAAGAAGGCACTTAAGTAAGATGATTTGCATATTTCTTTTCTACTGCATCCTACACGTTGTGTTGAATCGAATTGAAATCGGGTCGCACTGCATTGCGATAGGGGTGAATCGTATCGCATCGCATCAGAAGCTGCTTCATATGTATCTTAAATGTATCGTATCATTGGCTATGCATCCAGATGTGCATCGAATCGCATCAGCCTCAGTTATGGAGCTGCACATCCCCAATACAGATGAGACAGCTGTCACAGCAGGTGAATAGAGGCAGATGTGAATGCAGAAAAGGAATTTCTTGTCAACAAGCAAACAAACAAATCCAAAAATCATATTCCAAAGACATGCAAAGTGCAGTTGAGGTGCAAACGGCATAGAAGGGGGCGAAGCCAACGAATCAAAATCTGGAACAAGCAGGAATCAAAACGCAAAATAGCAAACAACAAATAAAGGCTTAGGAGGTCAGTGATTTAGAACTTTGCTTTAACATTGGAAAGACTCAAACATTGTCTAAGTGGATGCAGGGGTGCAACTGTACATTTGCTTAAGCGTAACCATGATGCATCCCCCCCAAAAAAAGAGGGGTAAAAACAAGAATAAATACACTACATGCATAGGTGCTTACCATGTCTGTGCCACTTTTCACTGCATATACTGCATTTCTGCACCTCTGGGTGGATGTGAAAGTGTTTCTCATGAACAAACCATAAACCATATACCAGTGTTCTGTTTAAACCGGTCGGAAATTGATCGTAGCCTTTCCATCAGAGTTCTGGCATAACAATGGGTCATTAAGTGAAAAGTAGAAGTTCACTAACATACTTTTTCACTAACATCTGCCAGTGGAAAATGTTTCTAGGTGCACATTGTTCCAAAACTCTTACGCGCATGTATAATTGCGACTGTATCCGAGCTTCGGTCCAGGTACGGCTCAGAAAAACATTTTATCATCCATTTGTATTAAAATTGAGGTACAATTACAACTTCAGGACTGTTCCAGCATAGGTTTTGTAGAGTACAGCAGGATTGTTTGTTTTATGGAGTTCAGGAGACCTGCAACAATTTTGTGTTCTCTTTTCTGCTACATACCTGATTAAACCCATCATCGAATTAATCTCATTTAGTCTCCGAAGGTCTGATAATGAAAGCTGAGATATAGCCACAGCTCTCTCTGTCTCTGTCTTGCTTTCTTTCCCTCAGATATCACTTTTTTCGTGGGTCTGCATTCATGCCCACTGAGTTCTCTATCTAAAGTGGATCAGCTCACTCATTGCTCTGTCCTGGGAGAGAAACAGCTATGCGACCGGTTGCCAGATCAGCGGTGGAGCCACGGGAATGCGCAAGGATAGCTTTCATCAGCCACCGGCCCCTTTAACACACTCGGTGTGATGAGAGAAGAGAGACGGGGAAAAAAGCGCCCAGCGACGCAGTCTGGACCTCTGGGATTGTTCATGTAGAACATTCCTGCTCGAACTATTTCAACATCAAAATCCTAAACCGCATTTTCCAACTTCTAGTCTTGTTTTTACACCACATCTAATTGATCGACAATTCCCGAGCCCTACATAAGGTTCAGATGGATGTATTCAAGCTCGGCTTCCTAATCACAGACCTGATAAATGTATTGAACGTTTCTAGCGTTTTTACTGATCCAACGCACCCACCCAGGAATGCTGTTTATTAGCTGATTAGATTAGATCAGGTATGTTAGATGTTTGGTTTTACACAAAACACAACCCAGCAGCTCGCTGACCAGATGTTCCTGAGTTAAAAATGGAGAATTTGAGCTTCAGGTTTCAACCCTCTTCCTGGAGCGAGCCTGTCCGCCACATTTCAGCTCTTTTTCCTGTTTTAACACAAACATATCGGCTATAGATTTTAACTGATTTGAACACAAAATCATTAAATAAAACACTGTGCCCATTTTGTGACCTCAGGACCATTTATAAAACTCTATAAATACGATTGCTACTAGATGTTTCATAAAGAGTTCATTATAGATGTGCAAAGTATTTGCTATAGTATGCAAACAAATTATAATAATAATATTCAAACAAAGTTATATAAGATATATTATAAACATGCAAGCCAGCCATCCTCTAGAACAGGGGCACACACACATTTTTGGCTTGCGGGCTACTTTTAAAATGCCCCAGTCAAAATTATCCCACCTACACCAAAAAACATATATATATATATATATATATATATATATATATATATATATATATATATATATATATATATATATATATATATATATATATGTTTTTGAGTACACAAAACAGTACAAAAAATACACAGTTTGTTTTGCAGACCTCGGTTTTTAAGTTCTTAAGAAAGGTTTTTCAAATAATTGAGATTTTTATTACTATTGTTTAATATTTAAACAGGTTTTTTTTTTAACACAATTGGAAATAAAATGTGTGCATGGTTAATGATAAATAAAATCGTATCAAATATAATTATAATATAAATTTTTTTTTTTTTTATTAAATTGCTGCAATACACTTTTTTATTATATTGATTCAATTAAGTAATCAATTAAATTGGCACAAATTAAATTGATGAAATTAAATTAAATAAATGGAAAAATTAAATTAAATTAAATTGAATAGTTTACATTTGTTAGACCCCATTTGGGTAATACAGATGTCTATGTAAGTGTGTGTGAGTGTGTGTGTGTGTGTGTGTGTGTGTGTGTGTGTGTGTTTACATTTTATATTACACTTTCCAAAGCTATATCCTACTGAACTGTTTTCAGCGTACTTTACCAAATGTCTTCATACCTTCCATCCTTCATTCTATCACTCCCTCGATATGTGGAATTTTCATGATTTTCTCCTTTTAAGAGAGATTCTTGAAGCGGCACATCTCTAAAGTATCTGTAGCACTAGCGTTAGCCACTAGCTACTTCCTAATGCTAGCGATACGGATTCTTTTGCGTTTTCATGCATGCGCAAAACAAATCTTATAATCTTATTGTCGGTTTGAAGTGAGTAGCCACAGTGACACTGTGTAAAAATAAATTAAATGTAAGTTTAATGAAAGTAAATCTCCACGTCATTTAATGACATAATTTGTTAGTTGATATTTCTCAAAAAACTACAAAAAAACAAGGTGTTTGCACACTTATGACAAAGACCTATTTATTTGAATTACTATTTCTTTGATGGAATAAAAAAAAAAAAAAGAGAGAGAATTTTTTTGAGAAGTGACCTTGCAGAATGTGAAGGTCATGTGTGTGTGCTTGTGTTCATAGCTAAAATCAAAGCTGTAAAAATCATTTCAAATGTCTCAGAATTATAAGCATGTCTAGACGTCCCAGAATGTACTTTTAAGGTACAGAAGACGAGGAGCTGTAAATATAATTAAAAAGTAAATTTAAAAAGTAAACGTAATGTAAAAATGTAAGCAAGTTGAAGACGCATGAGCCGAGGTTTAATACGAGGTGCATGAATATTTAACTTTACACCTCGTATTAAAACTCGGCTCATGCGTCTTCAACTTGCTTACAAGTTTACATTACGTTTACTTTTTAATTCATTACATTACATTACATTGATTACATTCCAAAGTGAAATACTGAAGATTTTGGCGTGTAGCTCAGCACAAAGTATACTGAATTTAATCTAAAGCTTGAAGACCAAGTGTAAAGCTTCTGAAATCAGAGAAGATCCAACTTCTCCATCCCATCACAAATTCAAAATCGGTTTATAAAAATAAAAATAAATTTATTTTCAGAAGGTCTCTATAAAATGTTGAACAGGTTGAAACAGGTCAAAACAGGTCCTCATAATCCCTGAGCTCACACACAAATACATAAACACACTGAGGAGTCACTATCCATTCACAAATGAGTCACTTTTCATCCTCCATTGTTTTCTATTACTTCCTTTCACAACACAGTTGCTGACAGGCTCTTACTACTCATGACCAAATTCAATTAGTCAAAGCTCTTCATATCTCTCCATCAGTACAAACATCCAGACTGTCACATCTGTTCATTTTAAAACCAAAACATATCTCAAAACTACAAACAGGAAAAAACTAACAGGAACAAACCGAGTTTAATGGGCAAAATTCTTTGGCAAGCATCTTTGTGTGTTTACAGGAGATAATACCGAATGTATCTTCATCTCTTAAACCCCAGACCTGGTTTGAAGAACATCAGAGATGATATCACACAAGTCATGAAGAATCAGCAAATCTTCTTTATAGAAATGCAAAAATTCATCCACCCTCACCCTCAGCACTGGAGCTCCCCAGGGTTGTGTTCTGAGCCCCCCGCTGTACTCACTGTACACATACGACTGTGTGGCCACTTCCAACTCCACCACCATCATCAAGTTTGCTGACGACACTGTTGTGGTGGGTCTGATCTCCAACAACGACGAGACGGCCTACCTACAGAAGGTTAAAAACCTGGAGAGATGGTGCCAGGAGAACAACCTTCTCCTGAACGTCAGCAAGACTAACGAGTTGATCGTGGACTTCAGCACGAAGCAGGAGCGGTCATACCAACCGCTAAACATCAATGGGACCCCAGTGGAGAGAGTGGACAGTTTCCGTACCTGGGTGTTCACATCACACAGGACCTGTCTTGGTCCTGTCACACCAACACCCTGGTGAAGAAGGCCCACCAGCGTCTGTACCATCTGAGATGCTTAAGGGACTTTCCACTCAGGTGCTAAAGACTTTTTACACTTGTACAATTGAGATCGTCCTGATGGGTAGCATCACTTCCTGGTTTGGGAACAGCACCATGCAGGACAGGCGAGCCCTCCAGAGGGTGGTTTACTGATTTACTGTTTACTGCCAAAGAATATTTTGTATATACACCTTTTTTCTCATATATATCTTTATATATTCTTATATTTCATATAGTTTTATACTTTATTTTTTATACTTTATTCATCCTATTCCCTCGTGCCGGACCGTCGTAATAAGCATTTCACTGCATGTCGTACCCTGTATGTATGTATGTGTATGTGATAAATAAAATTTGATTTGATTTTGATCGATTTGATATTCTGCCTTAAATGTTAAAAATATCACTGTCACATGCATGTTTTCCTCCTCGAGCCCTACTATTCGATTAACTGGTAACCACTTGATGGATGGTTTCCCATGAACAGCTTAAAGATTATTGAGATGAATAAAGATTTATAATTAATATAAACAGTTTACTACAATGAACAGCTCTGCTTTCACGTGTCTGTCAGTGAACGACGATGGAATTGTAATGAATGGATATTCAGCAACACCCAGATAAGAATAGGTTCTTTTTGGTCTTCTCAAGGTTTCTTACTCATACCATCTCATTGGGTTTTTTCCTCACTGCTGTGGCTACTGGCTCACTTTTCAGGGATAAACTTATATATATAAAATTCATAATGCTGAAATATAATCTGCTTTTGTGAAGGGGAAGTAGTAGATTATACATTTACAGCATTTTTCAGATGCCCTTATCCAGAGTGACTTACAACTGAGCAGGAGAGGGTTAAGGGTCTTGCTCAAGGGCCAACAGTGGCAGCGGGATTTGAACCTGTGACCTTTTGATTCAAAGGCCAATGCCTTAACCACTGAGCTACCACCTCCTTCTCCACCGGCATCAGAGGTTGATGCTCTGGGTTCAATTTCCCCATATCACCCTAGTATCTTGGGCCATTGAGCAAGGCCTTCAACCCTCTGTACTCCAGGGGTGCTCTATCATGTCTGAGCCCAGCTTTCTTTCTTTCTTTCTTTCTTTCTTTCTTTCTTTCTTTCTTTCTTTCTTTCTTTCTTTCTTTCTTTCTTTCTTTCTTTCTTTCTTTCTTTCTTATTAAGATACATGTCACACCTTCACCCTCTACCTTTAAAGCTGATTGGAAAAATATCCACTACAAGAATACAATAATAATTACAATAGAATGAAATTGAATTGAAAAAGTAAAACACTTCGGCACAAAAAAAAAATCTATTTAAATCTATTTACGGTTACGTTTATTATTGTGGAACAGTCCTTTTCTTACCAACCTCTGTTATGGTTGTTTTTTTTCTTTCTGTCTGCCACTGTTTTGTCATGCAGTAACGATTGAGTTGGAAAATTACTGATTTTTACAACAGACACACTATTTTATTTGTATCCGTTTATAGTTTCATTTAATGATAAGATACCAGCCATAAACAAGTAATAGCAGCTATAAACACTCGTTCCCTCACCAGCGCTCTATTGTATTTGTTTTCTCTCGAGCCAACAAGAAAAAAGCAAATTGTAAATCTCTTGCTGCGATTCATTCTTCCTTTGCTGATCTTTTCAAAAGGAGGGTAATCTTGGGTTATTTTAAAAATCCGGCTAATTCTTGCTTCTCAATGAGTCATCTGTGGTTTAGTGGAGTACACGCAAACATTTATTTATTGTCTGTGCATGTGTTCTTTTTTAGTGCAGAGTACACTCCCTTTGTGTTCTTTATACCGTATGTTCTTTCATCCCCTGACCCCAGAACTCTATGATTTCAAGAATATCAGACAGTACCATAATGTTCAGCTGGCTAAAATAACACCCTGTATGATTACAGGGCATTGTATAGAGGAGACAAAAGCAAACACCACCTTCCTGTGGTATTTATGGTATTTAAGTTTTGTATGGCTCTAAGAAGGTGTTTATACCATATAAATATCTCAGAGGTGGAGCCTAGGCACAGTAACATATACTGTATACTGGGACTGGGACATTTATATGTGAATAAAACTGTGATTTATGTGACAATTGGCAATAAAATGTAATTTTTTAGTCTGGAGATTAAGTGAGAGCAATTGTAATCAGGAGGTTATACTGTAACTCATGGCAGTGCAGCCAGACGAAAGCATTCACCATATGCACATTTATGGCATTCAGCAAACCGCCTTATCCAGAACCACATACGATGACCTTGTTTTTATACAAATTAAGTTTGATAGCGTTACTCGAGGACCAAGAAGTGACAGCTTCATTTAAATTCTTAAGATCTTTTGATCAGAATTCCAACACCTAAGCAACTCACAAATTTCTACCACTCAGTTACCGCTTCCCACTTACAAATGTTCACTACTGAGCTATCACTTCCCACTTAGAAATTTCTATAACTGAGTTGCCACTTCCCACTTACTATTTTCCACTTCCCACTTACAAATTTCTACCACTGGCCTATGATTTTCCCCTAATAGTTTCTACCACTGAGCTACTACATCCTACTTACAAATTTCTACCACAGAACTACTATTTCCCACTTTGAGTTACCACCTTCCAGTTACAGATTTCTACCACTGACCTACGACTTTCCACTTAATTTCTACTGCTGTGAAATACCATTACCACTTACAAATTTCCACCACTGCGCTACAACTTCCAACTTACTAATTTTTTACCACTGAGTTACCACTTCCCACTTACACATTTCTACCACTGAGTTACCACTTCCCTCTTACAAATTTCTACTTCTGAGTTAGAACTTCACACTTACAGACTTCTACAACAGAGCTACCACTTCCCACTTACAGACTTCTACAACAGAGCTACCACTTCTCACTTACAATAATTTCTACCTCTGAATGACTATTTCCCACGCACACATTTCTACAACTGAGCTAACACTTCCCACTTACAAATTTCTACCTCTGAGTTGCCACTTCCCACTTACAAACTGCTACTAGAGAGTTACTACTTCCCACATACAAATTTTTACCTCTGAGTTACCACTTCCTTCTTACAAACTTCTACTACGGAGCTACCACTTCCCACCTACAAGTTTCTATAAGTCCTATGCTGTTTTTTCTGAAAGCAGACTTTGCCCAAATGACACGCTCCATAACACCCTTCACCCACTCGGTTAATAAAAGTACTGTAGCCGTGACTACGCAGGGTCTCTGACCCTTGTTCCATCCGGATGCTGTGAACTTCTGAGGCTTTCTCCTTGGCTGTTTAGGCCTAAATTATCAGCTACAAGCTCATATCGCATTTAATTAGTGGTTTCGGCACATCTCGGCCATCTGGTTTATGATCAAAACAGCTAACAAACACAAGCTGTACGAAAGAGCTGTTTCAATTTGATGCGTATTGCTTGCGATTTGTGCGCGTTCAAGCTGAATTCTTGAAACCGACTGTTAACAAGGCATGCTGTTCTCTCATTTAGCTCACAACAGATCTGTTGGCAAACACGTCGTTCATGAAAGCAAAGACAACTTAAACACTGGGCTTGGATTGAGACCAGTCTTAACCTAAATGCAATGTTTATGGTCTTGTCAAATCGAATTTTACACTTAAAGTGCATCCAGAAAAGAAAATGGCTCCGAACAGGAACATTGCTAAAAGATTTTAGGTAAATATGCTTCCTTCATCCTCTATAAAGTCACAATATACTACAAATTGCTGTTTTCTCCAAACAAAGAGACATTAAACCATATTTCTCCTGCATGATGAAACACATTGAGTGCAATATCAGTCAGAAACCCATTACAGTATTACTTTATAGCCCCTGAAAAAAGACATCCATAAAAGCAAGGCTACATACTATAGCAAATGTAAGGCTTTTATCCGGTGGCCTATAAATTCAAAACACTTTCACAAACCATAAACACCACAGAAGATGCTTTAACAGATCAACATTATTATATCTTTACTACACATCCCATGCTCATGCTGAGAAATCAAGCTTCTAAGAAGAAAGAAAGGTTCTACTGGTCCTCGTATTCATGCCTTTTTTAACAAAAAGCTTCATATGTTGTTCTGCTATTATTGCCTTGAGAATCCTGTAAAAAAATGATCAAGATGAGATACAATTAACGATATGCTGGTTAAAAGTTTATATATGCAAAAGGTTCTGCAGGTTGGCGGTTTAACCAACCCCGTATCACCAAGCTGCCATTCTTAGGGTCCCCTGAGCAAGTCCCTTAACCCTTTGTGTTCCAGGGTCCAACATCGCTGGGATATACGAAGAAAGTATTTCATTATGCCGGAAAACAAAACAAAACAATGAGACAAGTATAAGGCACCTTTCTTTCTTTCTTTCTTTCTTTCTTTCTTTCTTTCTTTCTTTCTTTCTTTCTTTCTTTCTTTCTTTCTTTCTTTCTTTCTTTCTTTCTTTCTTTCTTTCTTTCTTTCTTTCTTTCTTTCTTTCTTTCTCTATTTTATTACCTCTATTCCAGTGTTTCTTGTATACCTTTTGTATGAATTCAAAAAATTCTGAAAATGTGTCTAATGTCAAAAAATATTAGATATCGCAAAACCTCAATTGGACGTTGTCCTTAAACAGTATTATTTTGTTATATATATATATATATATATGCGAAGGCACACTTTTTTATATCCTATAATGTGTCTGTGTTCAGTGTTCTTCAGTATATAAGTTTTAAAGGCAACACGTCTCAGTTACATGTACATTATTTTGAAAATATCAGATCTCGGTCACATGATGTACTAAAAGGAATATTAGGTGGTTGATTAGCGGTTAAAGCATTTGAATCCAAAGGTCATGAGTTCAAATCCCAGTTGCACCAAGTCAAATTCTTACATTTTAAAAAGTATAGGCACTGGAAACGTCTAATTTCATTCACAAGACCGAAGCACTGGATTTACCTAAAGGGACCTGTTTTCTCAAAAAGGTTACACGAAATTTCAAAAAATGAAGGCAAGATGGTTGGATATTATTCAAGACTGTTCAAACGCAGTCGTAAGGAAAAAAGGTTTGAACTCTTAGCCGCATCCCGAACCCTAAGCTTACGTGAAAATCGAGTCGGATGAGAGCATGTGGCCCGCATGAGCTTTTAAGAATTTATTACATTGTCATTTTTATTGGGTTTTGTGGGAAAAGCAAATACAAATATTCCCCAGTTACTGACAAAGGCTGTAACTCAGAGGCACAGTTCACAGAAAATGCACACAGCGTTCCACATTCAAGACATGCCAGGATTTTCTAAGCCAATCAATCCTTTGATCATCCTGCATCTGATTTTTATCTTGTACTCGGACCTTTTATTTCTTCCCCAATTTCTAAACAGAATCGGAAAGAAAACCATGAGACACAAATCTGCCGTTGTTACCTGAATCGTTGAAGAAATGGACCGTGATATAAAGTGTCGTGGTGGACGCAGAAAGTTCATGGATGTCGGATCGACACTTTGCAGTCGTTTCACAATGACAGAAAGCCACACTCTGAAATCTTCCTCTTGGCAGCTTGAGGAACGAGAGCACATGCCAGTATACTAATTCCAAACAGATACGCAGGACGCAGGCACGGAAAGAGTGCTCGGCTCCAGCCAAAACCTAAATACCACAGATCCCTAAAGGAATGCCTACACAATTAGTGCGCACAATGCTCAGACCGGAGGGGTGCATCCGAGTTGGCTTGTTACGAGCCTTCAGATGAGCAAGACAATCCCATTTCTAAGAAAACCATTAGTCTAATATCATTCCCATAAAGAACTGCAGAAAACCTTGAAAGTATTGTTTTATGACTCGCTTTACGACTCGTTACACAAAACCAAATGGCGAATTAAAAAAAGCCAGATCTTAAAGCACCTCTATTGCGAAACCCTGCTGTTAGCGGTTACCGTGAGTACCAGATTTCTTAATGACGGAAATGATGTTGCCAGAAATAGCGCTAATTCCGTACGAGTCACAGCCTTTCAAAGAGAAAGAAACATAGACTCAACCATAACAGATATATCTGGCCAGACGTTATTAACTTTACCCTATCATTACATGCTGCATGTGCAACAAACATACATAAAAATTTAAGATCTCGCCCTAATAAAGTTCCCTCCCACTAGCTAGCGATACTACACAGAAACATAAAGAGTATCTGAAAATCATACTTGACTGCATTACAAGTTCAAAATCTCCAATTCCTATATGACTTGAGTAAAAGTCTTCGAGTATCTGTTTAAACAGTACTAAAGTTTTTGACTCGTATTGAACGCAGACTCAAATATGCACCAGTCCTCAACACCGAGACACGCGTTAGCGAAAAGTCAAAAACAGTCGTGTTTTATTTCAAATCAAATTGAACATCTCAACACTGCATTGACCGTCAACACGACAACCTCTTCAACACGCCACAAGCAAACAGAGATCAAACAGAAAAAGGCAAAAACCATCTTTCAAAAAGGGATTACCAAATAAAATAAATGTATTATTTCGCAAAGTAGAAGAACGTTAGTATTCAATGGACAGGAAAAATGAAGGTCAATAATTTTAGATTGAAAAAAAAGTATATATATTTAGAGCTGTGATTTGATGCACCTCTTTGTTTTAGTCGTTTTTTTTTTTCTTCAATTTCAACAAAAGCTGCTTTTTAAAAATTTTATTCGAGTTGTTTTTGGACAAAAAATGAGGCCAGCGGTGCTAAAAAGTCGCGCAGTGGCAGTAGATGTGGGTCGTCGAGTGTTAATGACATCAGAGGTGCAGAATGTAATAGGTGATGCTCGTTGTATAGCTACTGTATAGTTGCTCAGATGTTCTTTAGATTTCCAGCCCTCTTTCACATACATACACAAAGTTAACACACATGTTGCTAGTGTGTGAGTCTTCACTCTAGCAGGACCTCTGACCCATACAGCATCGGCTAATGAACGCGAGCCTGAATGGCACAACAAAGAGAAAAGAGACTAAACGAGATTGTAGAGAAAACATCTCTGGGATCATGTGCTGCGTTTGTGCTCATGGCTGCTTTAACCCGCGGCATGTTGCTGACCTTGCATATTTACGTCCTGTATTTGTCCCCACGTTCCACTCTCCACTATATCTGGAAAAATCCCTCCAGAGAAACAGAGCATGTTATATAGACCTACAGCATATTAATATTATTATTATTATTATTATTATTATTATTATTATTATTATTATTATTATTATATAGTGTTATATGCAAGAGAGTGGTATTATTATTATTATTATTATTATTATTATATTCAGGAGAGTGGTAGCTCAGTGGTTAAGGCTCTGGGTTTCTGACTGGAGAGTCAACCCTGGTATCGCCAAGCTGCCACTCTTGGGCCCTTGAGCAAGGCCCTTAACCCTCTGTGCTCCAGAGGTGCTGTATCAAGGTCTGACCCCAGCTTCTGAACAAGTTGGAATTTGCGAAGAAAATAATTTCATTGCGCTGTATAAATGTATAAATAAAAAAAAATATTATTACCCTGTTATAAGGTTGAGATCAGAGCTCTATAGCAGAAGATCTTCCAATTTAAACTATATACAGCAGATCTTCACGGAGCTGTGCTTTGTGCACAGAGGTATTGTCAGGCTGGAACTGGTTCGCGTCTCCTTGTTCGAGTGAAGGGAATATTTTATGCTACCGCATCCAAAGAAGTCTTGTACCATTGTGTGTCTCCTACTTTGTGGTATCAGATGGAAAAGAACCATTTATGTCTGGAAAAGGTGTCCCAATACTTTTGAACATATGGTGTATATTGAATTCAAGATGGCGTCTCAGTGTGCATTGACAAACATTACTTCAGTTCTCAGAATGTCCAGTTTACTATTCTTCAGATGAAAACTTATTATTATTAATACAGGATTATATCCTTTCCTGAAATATGAGGTATATGGATCTGGATCTGACTGGAAGGCCGGCACCAAAAAAATCTTAAATCTAATTCTTTGAAAATTTACTCAGAGCTTGTGGTTTCTCTAGACTCTTGCAATAGGCGGACCATTCCTAGAAAAACAGGCACACACACACACACACACACACACACACACACACACACACACACACACACACACACACACACACACACACACACACACAAAACGGAACAAGAATGAGTCTATTCATATTTATTCGACTTGATTAGGATTCCCATAAAAGCTTGCCACATTGTTATAATTCCCAGAATGAAGATCAACAGTGAATGGTACCATCTGTGTCCGTCAAACCTGTCTGCCTTTAAGAACACTACAATGTGTGTAATCTCTCTCTGAGTAATACAAAAACAAACCCATCACACCGCTTGATTCACTTTTGAAAACAACAGCTTCGCTGTGAGCGATGGTTGTCTGGGTTGAAGAACCAGCATTATGGTACAGAACAACGCTGGACCTCCAGTAGTGAAAGAAGTTCTCTTTCAGTATTTTCACTTCATATATCATTACTTAAACTTAGACATATATATATATATATATATATATATATATAAAATAAGGGTTATGAAGGTTTCTTGAAGTCATAAGATATTAAGTCAAATATATATATATAGTTCTGAGTATATCAATTTATATATAAATTTTAACCATCATTTTTTAACTTATAAACTAAGTCAAAAGTGAAAAGTAAAAATAAATAAATAAATAAATGTGTATGTATGTATGTATATATATATATATATATATATATATATATATATATATATATATATATATATATATATATATATATATATATATATATATATATATACATATATATTTATTTATATATATATATATATATATATATATATATATATATATATATATATATATATATATATATATATAATAAATTTTTTATATATATATATATATATATATATATATATATATATATATATATATATATATATATATATATATATATATATATATATATATAATCAGTTTTAACTATCATTTTCATCAAAGTTCAGATCTTCAGGGTCAGGATTTTTTCTAAATTGAGAAATGTATTTTAATTCCTGTCTTTTTTCATTTTAATTTTCTTTTAATTTTTGGTTAACATCTCATTATTTTGACTGAATAACTCGACTGGAAGATATTGTTTGTCAGATTAATCTCAATTTCAAGCATTTCTTTTATAGACATAATAATAATAATAATAATAATAATAATAATAATAATAATAATAATAATAATAATAATAATAATCATCATCATTATTATTATTATTATTTTTATTATTATCTTTTTACTTTAAGAGAGTATATCATCATTTTAAAGTAATATATAAGCAAAAAAGTTTATTATCAAAGCAGTTGCTTAGGTTATAAGTTCAAAAACTACACATTATAAGTAGTATGTGCAACAACATATCATTTCTTTTTAGGTTGAAATAACAAAATATTAAGTTAAAATAATGTTAGATTGTAATAATCAGTCCTGCATTTGGAATAAATTATATTAAGTTGAAATAACTGCATCCTGAACTGAAAAAAAAACCCTAAAAAAAAATCCCAAGTTTTAATGCAGACTATCTCAAGCCTTAGTCTAAATTCCTAAAATGGACCACAAAGACGCCATGAAGCAAAAATAGTTATTATTATGAAATAATTATGAATGTTAAAAAGTTATAAAGCGGAAATGACTACACAAAGGGTACAACGGTATTTCCGCAGAACTTGCATGTCGGGTCTTGTGTAATCAGTGAAATAACATGCAATACAAAGGGGGGAATAAATATAGGTGAGATTGAGCTGTGGGATTACGCGTGCGCGCGCACACACGCGCAAGCACGCACGCACACACACACACACACACACACACACATAGTGATCTGAGCGAGAGGGAGAGGGATGGTGAAGTGTGTACTCCACCTCAGTGCATGTTGAGAGACTCTGCTCAGCTCACACACTCAGCAGCTTTCACAAGGAGGCTGAGATGCACACCAATCCAAGTTGAGCACGAGGTAAGTGTGTGTATGCGTGCGTGCGTGCGTGTGTGTGTGTGTGTGAGTGTGTGTGCAACAGGACACGGTGTGATCGTGAATCGTGTACAGAAAAAAAAAACCTAACTCTGTGCGTGTGCGTGTGTGTGTGTGTGTTTGTGCGTGTGCGTGTGTGTGTGTGTGTGTTTGTGCGTGTATGCGCGCGCGCGCGCGTGTGAAGCTGGGCTCCTGCGCTCGCGCATCTCCGGCCGCCGCTCCTCTCTTCTCCTCTCCGTCTCGCTTTCTCGGGGATTTGATGGATGCATGATCGGGAGGTGATGCCCATTTATGTCATCGATCGCAAATTTCCGGACACACCTGGTAAGACAAAGTGCATGTGCCCGAATTGTTGTTGTTCTTCGGTTTGGTGTCTTCCTGAGAAGTGTAATAACGTGTTTAATATTCCACGTGTTCACTTTGAGACTTATTCCCTCGTGCTTTGTTTTTATGTGATTTTTAAAGTACCAGTGATTAATATATATATCACTTTTTTTTTAAAAATGTGGCTTCATTTCCTTCATTTCCGTTCTCATGTCATTCCACGTGTCAAATTAGACTCAGTTGACCATTACTGACCTTTTCCATGATGCTGGCAAACTTGTATACATTCTTAATAAGAGGAAAACTCTGGAAAATTGTCACACTGATCCGATTGGTATCATAAGAATCTTCAGCATTGAAGGAAACTGAGAAACCAACAATAAACAATCAACAAACAGTTTTGATGCTTTATTAATGATATTAATGATGTAGACACGTGATAAGAATGAAAACGTGAGCAGAAAACGGATCCTAAAAGGAGGCGAGCGACACGTGTCTGCATCGTCTCGTGAGGTTGGAAAAACGTGCGATCTGGTGATTTTTTTACTGTGTTTTTTCCATGATACAAAGTTCAAATCCTCATCCGGCTCTCTGAGGATGAGGTTGTAGAAATGTTTCGCGTGAAAGTTTTTAGGCTTTGGAATCAGAATTGTAGGGACAATTATGTGTGTGTGTGAGAGAGAGGACGGATAAGGACAGGGTTCTGTGGATGCACAAAGTGTGTAAGACTTCACACCTCAGTGCACGTGGGTGAGTGTGTAAGTTCATGGTGTGTTTTACGAGATTGAAAGAGATGCGAAACATTTGTGTGTGTATATATGTGGTTTAAGGGGGGGGGGGGATTTACATGGTTACACACTTGCTCGATGCTTGATGGTGAAGTCTGTGTGTGAGAGCACGAGCGAGATTTTATACATCGCCATACCGACTAGAGGAAAACTACCGACTCATCATTTTTAGATTTGTGTTCGATTTCTATAGATTTTCTTTCATTCACAAGGATTTCGGTCCCTTTCCTTTACCTGTGGTCGTAATAAAAGTGTTATTTCATTTTATCATAGGTATTTCATCGAGTTTGTGTTTTTCTCACGTGAGAATTTCTTCCAAAAGTAAACAACAACAGACTCGACTCACAAATCAACTTTTACACCAATTCAACATTCAGAACTCTTTAAAAACGGACAGAATCTTTATATATAACAGAAATCATTCGAAACCTATTTTTTCTTGTCTATCATGCTTGTGCTTTACTGGTATTAGCTGAAGTTCTCCCCCTCCCTCGTGTCCTCATAAGGCAGGCCAGTGCTTGCATACTTCAGGTGATATCTTATCCAGGATGATCAGTGTGTGTCAGTATGGTGGCTTGGCACACGGTGACACATCCACCCTGTACACACACACACACACACACACACACCATCGTATCGTATTACACAGAGCTTCCCTGCACACAGGCTCGGGTCGGGACGCCACCTTATTTAGAAAGAAGAAAAAGAACTGTTGATTTTCGGACGTTTTTTGTTTTCCGCACCGTTCTCAGAAAATCGATTGTTTCTGAAATACATTTGAATATTCTGTGAACACACACACACACACACACACACACACACACACACACACACACACACACACACACACACACACACGGATCCAGGAAGTTATTATTGTTGTACTGTAATAGACCTATACTTTATATACAACATACGATTATTTGGTATCTCCTGAGAATAGAATTTAGATACCAAAGTGAGGAAAAGAGCTCTGGACCCAACAGTAGCTTCTTGGACTTAATCAGTATCCGCTGTTCCCTTTAGAACCCTCTCTTTTGCTGGCTGTACAGTTGTTGACAGTCTGCAGATACGATACGCCTCTTCTAAAACTCTATTCAGGAACAGCACTTCTAATACAAGGGACAAACAGCTGATAAAAGAATAAAAAAAACCTCGCCGAGGCTTCATCTGCATTCTATCACTTGATACACGGTCACGTGAAATCGGCTGGTCTTTAATTATATAGCACGGTGAAAGAAAACCGACAAATATGTACAACGAAGCAATAAACAGCAATGAAAGACAAAAATCCAGATGTGAGAGGAAAAAGACAAAACATAAGACCTGATACATAAAGAGATTCTCCTGAAAAAAAACTCAAAACGTTTTGGCAATTGGTGAAAAAATGACAGCAAGAACATGTTTCTTAAAACATTCAGGCTGGGATTGAATGTGTGTGTGTGTGTGTGTGTGTGTGTGTGTGTGTGTGTGTGTGTGTGTGTGGACTGCAACATCAGGAGACAGAAAGATAACCAGCATTCCTAAGTCAGACACTGGTAAATGCCAGGTGTGTTTGTGTGTGTGTGTGTGTGTGTGTGTGTGTGTGTGTGTGTGTGTGTGTGTGTGTGTTTACTCTTTAAAACAGAGGAGCGCAAACCTTTTCCTATGAAGGGCCAAAAGTCAGACTTCATCAAGGGCTGAAAATAAATGCCGCATTGTACAGAACATTATATTAAGATTAAAGTTGGTTCCCTCATTTATAATAGAAAGTAATAAATAAACAGAAAACTGACCTTGTAATCTGCATAACAATTGCATTTTTTTTTTAAGTTCTAGTTCATTGAAACTTATAGTACAATAAGGAACAATCCAATTTATTGTACTAGAAAGTTAATTGTCTAAAACAGAGATATAAAGAATTTATTTTGTAAGTTTTTAAAAGTCCAAATGCATTTCTTTCCTTTTTGTTTCTGTTCACATAAATGGCAAAGTGAGTCAAAGTGAGAAACGTCTTCACAGGCCAATAGTTTGCGCACCTCCGCTCTGAATAATCACACGATTTTCATGTGGAAATTATTATTATTATTTTTACACTTCACGTTTTCATTTTTACACCATGTTAATTAGTATCAATTTATTCAAGTTGAAATTACATGTAAATTCAAATCAAATTCAAATCAAATTCAAATCAAATTCAAATCAAATTCAAATTCGACTGGTCTGGGAAATAAAATACAGGAAAAAAGAAATTAAAGAATAAAAATGTTGAATTAAAGAATTAAAATAATAAAAAAAAAAACCAAATAATTTGAAATATATAGAATATTATTTAAGTTTGTTTAGATCATTGGATCCACATAGAACCCTTGAGTTTATTAATTAATTGATTAATGAATGAATGAATTTTTTTAACTCTGATGCCCCAGATCACTTTATTTGCACATACTTTGCTTTAAAGTGTTGATTGAAAACTACAGCTGGATTGAAATGAACCTCTCTGGTTGGGATTCGGTGTGGCAACCATTTGTGCTCAAATATATTTAATGAGTGAAGAAAGAAAAAGGAAAAACCACACGTTTTGTTTTGCTCTGGCCGATGAAAACTGAACGCTGTTTGTTTTCGTTAAAGCATTTACGAGATATTGTTGTATACAGTGATCTGATTTTACACCTTTTAAAGATGGATTACAGCAATGGATTGGATATGTAATAATAAATAGAGCACAGATACCGTGTAAAAGGAAAGGAATTGATTTCTAAAAAAAAAATGAAAGCATGGTGTTTGGGACAGTTCTTACTTTTCATCCCATGTGTGGTTTTTCCCTAAATGTTTACCCCAAACTTGGAGGAACACAATTGTATTGGACATATTAGGATGCAGTGACATAAAATCTTCCCTTTTTACTTGAACTAGGAGACCCAAACCTGTTCCAGCATGACAATCCCCCTGTACACAAAGCCAGCTCCATGAAGATCTGCTTTACATGGGCTGGAGCACAAGATCTCCTTCTATAGAGCTCCAACCCATTTGAACTGGATGAATGTGAGAGCACATCACCAACATCAGTACCTGAATTTACTAACACCTTTCTTGCATAAATTTCCACAAAATCTAGTGGAACACTTTCCCAGAAGAGTGGAGGTTATTATAACAGTAAATGGAGACTACATTTGGAATGGGAATCGGATGGTCAGGTGTCCACAAACTTTTTTTCCATATAGTGTATGTTAATACTCAATAAATGATGATTCTCATTAACGGCACAGTATGTTTTTAGGAACAATGTAGTTTTGCACACACGCACGTAACTGCTTTTATTGAAATCTTTCCTCTGATTTGTCAAAAGTTGTCGATTAATTGTGGCGTATATTTAAACGTTTCGAAAACGTTGATATTCATAGTATTAACTTGTATAGTGATAATCTACATACGAGGTGGTATCAAAAAAGTTTCAAGACTGACGGTAGTAACAGGTGCTATTCTGACCAGATGTTACAACATCTGTGATTTCAAGTTAGAACAAAGAGCAAACCTTGCGCGAATCCGCCACAGAGACGTTCAACGTGACATACGTCTGACGTGCGGCGATGCTGCGACGAGTTTTTCGAAGTGTTTCGAGTGGGACGCGCTTTAAGAGCAACATCCGAGAAGATGGAGATCCGCCATATAGATCGCTGTTTTTTTTAACAGAGATCAGGCACGAATCTCAGAAGGTGCTGGACACGCTTCGAAAAGTAAAGAAGACTTCCAGGGTACATTCCGGAAGTGACAGGAACGCAGGGAGCGCTGTATTGCAGTGCAAGGGGACTATTTTGAAGGTGATGGTGTGTGGATTTAGATAAATAAAGTACTTTCTTGTGAACAGAGCGAGTCTCGAAACCTTTTGATACCACCACGTTAATGAGTTTATGATATAATTGTGCTCGATTTGGTGATGTTTCTATCACTTTGATGGAAAGAGTCTCTGTTATCAGCACTTTCTATTCATTCTGTAGTGACTAAATGCAAAGACATTTAGCACACACACACACACACACACACACACACACACACGCGCCTTTAGAACAGGCATGCATAGATTGTTCACTTCAGGCTATACTTTGAAGGAGATTAAGAGTGAAGGATTATGGTCTTCCATATCTTAAGCATTCACAGGAAATTATAGTTTTTTTTTGTTTTTTTGTTTAAAAGAGGCCATCCGGAGAATGATCTCCATCTTCTTGATGGACTTCCCACTCTCTCTCCACACACACACACACACACACACACACACACACACACACACACACACACACACACACACACACACACACACACACACACACACACACACACACACCCTCCAAAGCTCCTGCGTCATTTCTTTTTCAGTTTGTTTCATTTTAGCGTTTTTTTACTTTTGGAATAAAAATGAATATACAAGAGAGAGACAGAGTGAAAGAGGGAAAGAGGGAGACTCCCATGAGACTCTTTCACTCCTGCTTTGAAAAAGACGAGTTTGAGAGACTTTGTATCCGAGTCGGAGAGCTCTCGTGTCATACCTCACACAGCAGGACTATTTCATCTGCGAAGTTAGGTCCCTGCTGGAGCTTGTTACTGTGTGTGTGTGTGTGTGTGTGTGTGTGTGTGTGTGTGTGGGCGCACGCACGCACCTGTCTGAGGGATCAAGGATCAATTGCCTGTTGAGATAAACT
Organism: Silurus aristotelis; assembly: GCF_946808225.1. Classification (NCBI taxonomy): domain Eukaryota; kingdom Metazoa; phylum Chordata; class Actinopteri; order Siluriformes; family Siluridae; genus Silurus; species Silurus aristotelis. The sequence continues at coordinate 4,089,750 of NC_139583.1, read as the reverse complement.
TAACAACGTGAAGCAAGAACTTCTCATTTGTCCGAGGTTGCAAAAGGAAACCAGCCACGTAACGCAGCAAGAGTTCTTTCTCCTCTTTTTCTCCTCAGAGGTTTGATCTTTCGATCTCAACCCTTTCTATTCAAGTGCTGCCTTTTATTTATTTCACCTGTTGTCTATCCTCCTTTCCTTCCTGCCTGTCCGTCTCAGGTGAATTGCCACAGGCTGCTCCAGAAGGACAGCACACTATGGCCGAGAACAACATGCAGAAGAAGAAGTCTCGGTGGACGTCGCTGGAGATCGGTCTCCTGACCATCGTCTCGCTGCTCTTCGTCGTCGTTCTAGCCTTCATCATCCTCTTCGTGACGCAAAGCAGCAGCGGTGGTGAGTACACACTGAGTACACACTGAGTACAGATGCCGACTTCTTTACTTCACAAGGAGCTAAACGCTGAACTCATTCCGACGAATCTTCAAAGCAACTCTGAGGAGATTTACTGGATTAGGAGCTTATTTTCCCACGAAGCACCAAATCCTCTTCACTAGCGGGGAATGTGCTGTCCATTTGTGATTTGTTAGATTTAAATGTTTTACTCTATGAAGCACGGGGGAAATCGTGTTAGGTGTGGGGTAGAGGAGATGCAAAGAACAGAGGCGTGAGTCTGGTTTTGTTTTAAATGTGACTTAATTATTTACACTTATACACACACTCGGGTGTATGAGAGCAGTATCTTAATGAGGTCCATAAAACAAAGCTAAATGTGGATTATAACTGTTGCTCATTTTAACATTAAATGTTTTTCAATTCTTTCCTAAACTTTTCTGATTCCTGTTCATTATATTGTGTTACATAATTCTGAGTTACACTCAAGCAGATTTATATTGAAGGAACAAAAATCACTGCCTTAAAGCAGGGGACAGAAGCCTTCTGTTTCTGATAATATTCATATGGACTGGCTGGTGGGGTGGGTGAGGGGGGTAAAGAGGGTGTTGATGGTTATTAAGTTGATAATTTACCTATATATATATATATATATATATATATATATATATATATATATATATATATATATATATATATATATATATATATATATATATAGATAGACAGACAGACAGACAGACAGACAGACAGAGATATATAGACATACAGACATACTGATAGATAGATAAATAGATAGATAGATAGATAGATAGATAGATAGATAGATAGATAGATAGACAGACAGACAGACAGACAGACAGACAGACAGACAGACAGACAGACAGACAGACAGAGATATATAGACAGACATACAGACAGACAGACAGACAAGACAGACAGACAGAGATATATAGACAGACATACAGACAGACAGACAGACAGACAAGACAGACAGACAGACAGAGATATATAGACAGACATACAGACAGACAGACAGACAAGACAGACAGACAGAGATATATAGACAGACATACAGACAGACAGACAGACAAGACCGACAGACAGACAGAGATATATAGACATACAGACAGACTGTTAGATAGACTGTTAGATATATATATATATTCCCCAGGAACATCCTGGTACTGCCTTAAAACTTTGTCATTTTCTTGCAGTGTAGTGTCTAACACAGAGCTACCAGATGCCCTTCGATAATTTTATAGGGTTCAGTATTTTCTTTTATTTTAACTTCCCATGCGGGTTTTGTAAATAGGATGTACAAAATCACATGTCTATGTTAGAAACTTGCTGTTAAAGACTTATGTGGTGGATTGATGGGAAGAAAATGATAAAGGCATTAATGGCTTAGTGTGTGTTATTGGATTGGTGTTATTGGAAGGTATTCGTAATGATAGGTATGTTCGGAGGCTCGGATAAGTAAAGATGAATGAGCCCTGAGGGGACACTAAAGAGTAGACGGATGTGGCAGTTTATGGCCTGTTAATGGCAAAGTATAGCTGGGGGTTGTAGCATTGCTTTTGGCTTCGAGGAAGTGTAAATAGCAAATCGGGGTTCAGCAATGTGGTTAATACAAGTTGCAAATCAGCAAAAAGTTATATTACCTGCGCAAAGACTATATTAATGTACATCATTGAAATACTGTATGTTTAATAGTGTAGATGAAGTTTTTAATAAAGTGTTACAGAAATATTTACTTAACATTAATAGAAGAAGTCTCCGATTTCAGTTTGTAAATAGCGATAGTGGGAAAGGAATAAAACGGGCTGTGGAGAAGAGTGATAGCAGGAGTGATTTGTGATAGAAGAGTATCTGTGAGAGTGAAAGGGAAAGTTTATAGGACTCTGGTGAGACCTGCGATGTTGTATGGTTTAGAGACAGTGGCATTGAGTAAAAGACAGGAGGTGGAGCTGGAGGTAGCAGAGCTAAAGATGTTGATGTTCATTGAAAATGACGACGATGGACAGGATTAGAAATGAGTTTATTAGCGGACAGCGCATGTAGGACGCTTTGGGGACAAAGTAAGAGAGGCCTGACATGGGGTATATCAGTAGGAGAATGTTGAGGATGAACCACCAGGAGGAAAAGAGGAAGACCAAGGAGGAGGTTTATGGATGTGGTGAGGGAAGACATGCAGGTAGTTGGTGTGAAAGAGGCAGATGTAGAGGACAGGGGGGTATGGAGACGGATGATCCGCTGTGGCGACCCCTAATGGGAGCAGCCAAAAGAAGAAGAAGAAGGTAAAGGAATAAAACATGTCAGGACGTTTTGAGTTAAGACTCGTCACAACACATTGTTCTTGATTAGTTTCCTACAACAGCATGTTCTGTCATGTTTAATTCCTGACACAGCCTGAGGGAAACATATAGACGCCACTCAGGGGTTACAAGTAGATTTGTAGAGGTGAGATATAAAGAGGTAACAACAGGTATAAAGCATGGGAATGGGAGCAGAAACAGGGGTGAGGATTTGTATTGTAATAGTAAACCATAGAGGCTAGAACATACGTTACTTCAGTTTGGCAAGTATTAATAGAAGGTGGACAGAAATATACAATCTAGAAACTAATATTTGATCTAATTTCAGGCTTTGGAAAGTGCATTCTAATGCATTCCACATTGCAGGGAGACTTTTTTTTATTATTGCTGCAACACCGAAGAATTCACTTTAGCTTATTCATTAATTCATCAATCATAAATCATTATCAGCGTTTGCATTTAATTATTAATAGTGTTTTCGTGAACATTGCCTCCTCAGCATTATACATGAACCCATCTGCTCTTCAGAACAATGACTTCTTGTGTGTTTTGAACTCTTGTAGATGGAGTTTGCACTACAGCTGACTGCACACGGTCAGGTAAGCACAACTCACAAAACATCACAAGGTTTACACCAGATAGACATTAGACACAATTAGGGACGACAGGTAGAGATTCGTTGCCAGGAATTAACAGGCATTTTTACTTCTAGACTTGAGAGAGGATTGTTTTGGATTGTATGACGCTTTTCTAGTTTTGACACACTACAATTCAGGAAAGGTTTAAAATGTGTTAATTAGTTTCATAAACACATGAAGCATCCAACAATGAATAAAAAAGATCATTACTCAATTATTTATATATACAGTATCACAAGACCTGTGAGTTTTCTAAAGTCATATCTAGAAAACCAGTTTTGAATTCGGGAGCACTTTACAGATTTGCTTTTTAACTACTTATTTGGCATTTCAGCGTCTCGACTCATTGAGAACATGGACCCAACTGCAGACCCGTGTAAAAACTTCTACCAGTATGCCTGCGGAGGCTGGCTGAAAAAGAACATCATTCCCGAAACCAGCTCACGCTACAGCACCTTCGACATCCTTCGGGACGAACTGGAGGTTGTACTAAAAGGTAAATATCTATTACACCTGAAAAGTGTAATAATAGTTTATGGTGAAGGAAATCCTTCCGAGTACATCGTTTTTTGACGTCCGGATTCATGAAAAGAAGCCAAATTATTACCAAACACGAGAAAAGGGTTTGAACAGGTGTAGTACATGATCAATACCAAGCAAAATCCAGTCAAAACGTTCTGAATTAGATGGGTCAATTTCGTGACTATTGTTTAGGTTTATAGGTGTGATTGTGAAATAATTTGAACAAATATATAAAATGAGCCAGTCTTTGGTTTATTATTTGTATATGTACCCATCTATCATGCTGTGTGGGTTAGAGGACTCAGAGCTTGTGCACTCAATGTTTACAATTTCCGTATTCCTTATGCTAAATAACGAACCAGACATTGAACACAATGAGAATATAATGTGCTCTTAAAGATACAAATACAGATATGAATGGGAGGCATACGATTCATGGGATCAACAGCAAAGGCAGATATGAAGGTTCAGATTGTCCAATGTGAATCTTGTGGGACAAAGAAAGAACAATAAATTTGTCTTTCTTGAGCAATGAAATAGATTACATGGCTCATTCATTCATTCATTCATTCATTCATTCATTCATTCATTCATTTATTCAATCAATCATTCATTGATTTTTAGTAAGCACCTGGTCAGGGTCATGGTGGTTTATATTTAGGCCCATAGTTTGGGAAGTAGAAGTTGTACTTGTATTTGTTACAGTGTCACAGGAAGCTAAAACTAGGGGCTATGGCCCCTACTATGAACAATATCATCTAAAGTATATTTGTAAAGGTGGAACAAGTAGCGATCAGACCTAGATAATGTTTCTTTCCCCACTTTTTTTTCCAGTAAAGAGTGCTGTGTGCTGAGTGCTAAGTGCTGGATTGATTTGCAAAAGAAGATAAATGTACTGTGACTAAAAACATAATATACTTCATCACACAATCAAGACAATCAGAGTAAGAGCCGAACAGAGAAGTTTCTTTTATTGTTTTTTTTTATTGTACCTTTTCATAGATGTAATTTAGTAAGTGAATTGAACGCTTAGTTAAATAAAATGAATGCATACTTTTCTTTATGGAAAATAAAGCTCCAATTCTGTGTTGTATTGTTTATTAGGCGTCATTACGTAGGACCTTTAGTTTGAACGTGTTAAGAAATAAAGACTCGGTATTCGTCGATGTTCACACGTTCTACCCAATCTTACGTCTAAACGTGGAGCAATGAGCATTAAAGAGTTCTACCGCAATCATCTCAGTACTAATTAGGAGTCATCATTTGCAGAATCTCAGAGTCCAGTAAAGTTTGATGATGTTTCTAGATGGAGATGATTAAACATCTTGATGTCTGATTGTTCATCAGGAAGTGTCAGGGTCCTTCAGCATGTAGAGGAAAGATATGGACTGATAGGCTGACCTTTAGTGTTGTTGATGATGTGTACCAGATGGTGCTGGTGCTGAACAGAGATGGCTTGTATAAATGTGTTAGCAGGGTGAAGCTTCCCAGGCATCGTTATAAGGGTTTTACCATCTACAGTGAGGAAAATAAGTATTTGAACACCCTGCTATTTTGCAAGTTCTCCCACTTAGAAATCATGGAGGGGTCTGAAATTGTCATCTTAGGTGCATGTCCACTGTGAGAGACATAATCTAAAAAAAAAAATCCAGAAATCACAATGTATGATTTTGTAACTATTTATTTGTATGATACAGCTGCAAATAAGTATTTGAACACCTGAGAAAGTCAATGTTAATATTTGGTACAGGAGCCTTTGTTTGCAATTACAGAGGTCAAACGTTTCCTGTAGTTTTTCACCAGGTTTGCACACACTGCAGGAGGGATTTTGGCCCAGTTCTCCACACAGATTTTTCTTTAGATCAGTCAGGTTTCTGGCCTGTCGCTGAGAAACACGGAGTTTGAGCTCCCTCCAAAGAATCTCTATTGGGTTTAGGTCTGGAGACTGGCTAGGCCATGCCAGAACCTTGATATGCTTCTTACAGAGCCACTCCTTGGTTATCCTGGCTGTGTGCTTCGGGTCATTGTCATGTTGGAAGACCCAGCCTCGACCCATCTTCAATGCTCTAACTGAGGGAAGGAGGTTGTTCTCCAAAATTCCATTTTCTAATGATTGCTCCAACAGTGGACCTTTTTTCACCAAGCTGCTTGGCAATTTTGTCTCTAGTGTCTTTGGACAGCTCTTTGGTCTTGGCCATGTTAGTAGTTGGATTCTTACTGATTGTATGGGGTGGACAGGTGTCTTTATGCAGCTAACGACCTCAAACAGGTGCATCTAATTTAGGATAATAAATGTAGTGGAGGTGGACATTTTAAAGGCAGACTTTTGGGGTCTTTGAGGGTCAGAATTCTAGCTGATAGACAGGTGTTCAAATACTTATTTGCAGCTGTATCATACAAATAAATAGTTTAAAAATCATATATTGTGATTTCTGGATTTTCTTTTTTTAGATTATGTCTCTCACAGTGGACATGCACCTACGATGACAATTTCAGACCCCTCCATGATTTCTAAGTGGGAGAACTTGCAAAATAGCGGGGTGTTCAAATACTTATTTTCCTCACTGTACATCAGATTACAGTATTTGTAACAATTGGATTATTCATAATTTTGGTGCTACCAAGCCTGTCTGCACCACCAGTGATTATAAGAAAAAGATATACACATAAATAGCATGGTCTGAAGAGGTGATGCTGGGGCTGATTTCTTTCAAGACCAAACTGTAGATTGAAAGCTATACACTGCACAGGCATTTTTAATTGATACAGTAACTATTCAGGATTATTTGTATACAAAGTTCCATAATTAATTTTCCATGCCACATGCTGATAATGTGCTGCAATTAGCATTAACTTAATATTTAGCGTAATTAACTCATTATCTTAATGAGACTGTAATATTGATTTTTGATCATAAGAAAGAAACAAAATTCACAAGCTCTGAAGTTATAATTAAACGAATGTTTGGAAACTCGCCTCGACGTAATCTAATTTGAGTGGCGCTCGTCTGTTGTTGCTGATCACTAATGTGTCAAAGAAATACACCTCGAGTAGGGATGACAAACTTGAAACAAAAGTTTAACCAGGTGGGTCACGACTTCCCCGATTGAAACGAGTTTTGCATCTAAATGCCCTCATTACTGCTTTCAGTGCAATGGTCTTTTGAGAAATTAAATGGAAATTCGATATGAAAATAAGAGTATTTAGAGGTTGTATTAGAGGTTTGGATGTTACAGTCCCTGTTCTGGGACTTCCATGGCCACCCTTCGTGCATCGATCAGCATGTGTTTATAATCGCTAAAATGATACAGAGGAATCATGACAGCTTCAGATTGCACATGGCTTGAAATGATTTAAGACTTTACATGCAATAAAACAATAATGTAATTCAATTCATTTTTATTTGTATGCAATTATTTGTATCTCTGTGAAGCTGCTTTTAACAATGGACATTGTCTAAAAGCAGCTTCACAGAGATAAAGCAGTTATTAAACAAAGTTTGTTCTTGATTGTAATTGTAAGTGTATCTCAAATGATTGAGCCAGTGGCGACTTTCGCAATGACAAAACTCCCTCAGATGGAATGAGAAAGAAACCTTGAAAGGAACCAGACTCAAAAGGGAACCCGTCCTCATTTGGGTGGCACCAAATGCCCATTTAATACAGTTCTATCATTGTGAAGGTGTGCAGTGATAGGATCTTAAATTCAACCTGTGCTCCCAAGCCACTGTAGAAGACAGTTAATATTAACTACAGTCCAAATCTGTCCTCAAAGTTGCTCAGTGTTTTTATAGATCTTTTATTAATTCCTAGACATGGACTGCTGTCAGAATTATGAACTAGAGATATTTAATTGCAGTTTGGTCTCTGTGATCTGGTGACACATCACAAATCAGTCAAACCAAAATCACAAAGCACATGATAAAAGACATTTAGCGATACTGTATCAGTAATGACTATGATACGTGCCTACAGACATGACTAATATGACACTATGTTCATAAATGTGTCTTATCGCTTCATGTCTATCAAAGATTAGATTATTATGCACCACTACAATAGCCAGCAGTCTTTCAATGTTTTTTGTCAAAGTGTTTTAAACTTTTTAAAAAGATAGGAGCTTTATTCTTTATTTAGCCACATGTACTTTACAGCAGTGGTCCCCAACCCCCCAGTCAATTGGTACCGGGCCGCACAGAACGAATACATAACTTACATTATTTCCGTTTTATTTATTATCTGATTCTGAACGATGTTTTATTTTAAAAAATTACCGGATTTTTTCCTCCACATCTGTCTATGACTCACTCTTGATTCATGTTATGATGCCTTGGTCACATGTCTTACCTCCATCCGCTCCCTTTTTAAAGGGGCTCCGGCCGCTAACACATAATTACCGCTAAATTCAAACCCCCAAGCGATCAAAATGAACAAAAACAACACAGTGGATTCACGTTTATTATTATATTTAGAAAACACCAGTTTTTATGGCGGTCTCATTTTATTTTGTTGTATTTTTCCGCCACACCTTAAAGGCCGATCCGTGTAAATATTGTCCGACATTAATCCGGTCCATGGCACAAAAAATGTTGGTGACCACTGCTTTACAGCACAGTGGAATTCTTTCTTTGTAGGAGCACAGGGTTGGCCAGGTTACATCGTGCCTGAAGCACTGATTGTTAAGAGCCTTGCTCAGGGGCCCTAAGAGTAGCAGCTTGGTGAGACCAGGGCTTAACCCTCAAACCTTCCAATAAGTAACCCAGAGCCTTAACCACTGAGCTCTAATTTCCTGCTATAATATTCCTGGAAAATGTTGCACCAGATTTTGGAGTGTGCTTGTGGAGATTTGTGCTCATTCAGCCATATTGGTTATAGCAAAATGAGGTACTGATATAAGTGAGGTGAGGAGGCCTGGGGGTTCCAGTTCATTCCAAAGGTGTTCAATAGGTTTTCTAGCTCTTTAACAGGCCACTCAAGATCATGCAAAGCGTGTCTTTATGTAGCTGGGTGTATGAACCGGGGCATGCTGGAACGGGTTTGGGGTTCCATCCTATACAATCGTGTGCCTCAATGTTTGTGGAGAATGTTTGGGGAAGAGCAACATGTGGCTGGGAAGGTCAGGTGTCCCAATGTTTTTTTTGGTCTGTTTAGGGTATAAAGTTAATTCATTCCACACACAATACATTATTTCCACATGTTAGACTCATTTTCTAAATGTGCACCATCATATTTTGGCTACTGATTAGAGCCATAAGGGGTTTTTTTTTATTTCAAAACTTTCCAATGACAGAAAACATCAGGCCCAAGTTGACATTATTATTGCGCCTAATTGTTTTTGACTTATTGAGGCTTGGCTTGAACTCCTGTGATTCAAGTGAGCAGTAAAAAGGATAAATAACTATGATACTCTGGCTTTAGAGATCCCACTTGGACAAATGATGATCAAGATTGTTTAAAAAGTGATGGGATAATTTCACTACAAATGCTTGAAAACTGAATCATAGCTAATAGAATGCAGTTACCATCCAGTACACAGCCATAAAAAAACACTACAGAATTGGTTTCCCGGTGCATAGATTGACTCTTTTCCAAAGTATAGTAAATCCTGTGCTCAGGAATGACTGCAATAAAACTTCAAAAAGCAATGCCAGCATATACTGCAGGACAAGGACCAGCTAACAGTTATAAAATAATAAAGTAGAGCTAAAGGGGTTAAAGTAAAACGAGAGTGTGAGCTAGACGAAAAAATGACAAGGCATATAAATGAGTGTATTATTAAACATCCTATTCTTAGCTTCGGAGGAAGTGTGAATGCATTAATACTTGCCGTTCGGTCTCGGATATACTTTATATTCGGTATGCCACGGTCATGTCCTTTCAGATGTGTTATTCTGAACTGCGTGATTAACTCTGCCAACTCGAACATGCTGCCACCATTGGGGGATAAACACGAATGTGCTGTCATAATCCTCAAACTGCCAAGGAAATCTCTGTGGAGATTTGGAGGCAGAGGAATCAACCAGGGATCAATGGCGATCATAGAGTACGTAGAATGTTAGAAAAGCCTGACTGATGGACATGACAAAACGTGATAATGCCATGACTGACAGGGTTTAATACTGCAGCTTTAGTGCAGGGCCAAGCAGTCAGCATGAGCAGCAAGAGAAAAACGCTGCCTTCAGTGATAGAACCCATGCATATGCAGGTGGAGATGCTGCAGGGAGGAACTGCTTCCTGACTGGAACCTAGAGGGCTTTGTGAAAAATATGTGGGCCAGATAAGGCTTTCGCCACATTACAATAGAAAGCATATTCAAAGGTCCAGCATTTTTCATTACATAAAAATGATTGTCTGGTTCAAGAACGATTTTTAGGTCTTATGACATATTTATTTCATTGGGGTGTACAAGCAAACCTGAAAAACTAAGTGTTGGAGTGTTGACTCTTGGTGTGTGCTTGAAAAAGTGCTCAGAGTTTCCAAAGTTTGTAAAATCAGTGGTGGACAGTAAAAAAGTGAATGTAATTCCTTAGCGTACTTAAATAGCTTTTTCATGTATTTGTACTTTCCCAAAGTTTTTCCATTTGGTGAGACTTTTACTTTAACTTGACTACAGTAAAGTCAAATATCTTTCCTATTTATGATCGGATAAAAACTTAACCAATCAGGGTCGAGTGCACGCTCTGTTTTGAACTTGTTTTGATTTGTGCTTGGTGTATTTACTTATCACCAACATACAGTTCAGCATCAGTTCAACAAGCAGAACATTTCCAGAGGAATAAATAATGAAGAAACTCCTGATTCGAACTCACCACAACGCACGTTGCCTTATTTGCGTGATTTGAAAAGAAGGTTTTGGGTTCATGAGGATCATTTTCTTAATCCACCTCTTAATACCACCACTATCACGTCAATACTGTACAAAAATGAAATATAACAATGCGTGGCATTAAGGAGAGAAGATTTAAATAAAATACAACCTACTCACCAAAGATGCAGACTTTAATACATAATGTGCAGCGCTCCTCAGAGGCTGTAATCCAGTGGTACCGCTCGTATTCACTGCTCTGGAAGTGGTGAACAAACCCTTTCCCAGGCTGAGACACGCTAGCTAGCTTCGGGGTTGGACGACCTCCTCACGATGGCTAGCTTTTCTAGAAACACACGTGCAGAGCTACACACGTGTTTTACCAGTCAAACTTGGCTGTAACAGTTTCCCTCTGACCAAACAATCAGAGGACGGAAAAATGCTGATGCTATTCTGGGCCAGCTAGCTGATTGGTTAACCTCCTAAGACCTGAGCTTTGGTTTGGCTTGCAGTTTAGATTTCTTCCAGTTATTTGGGGTTAGGAAGAACCAATAATTATAATAACCATATATTTTCTTTGAACATGAAGCTCTTCTTGGAAAAAAATTGACAATTATGTGGACACTCGGTCTGTATCTACAGAAAACAATAAAGACACCATTGTGCACAATGTCCACGTATGTGGACACCCAGGTCGTAGGAGGTTAAAGAAACATATTGATTTATTCTAGAGACTAAGGTAAAAAGTCCAGCAGAACTGTTGGGAATAAATTAATAAAATTTTATGTAACAAATATTAGAATTTAGGCTGTAAATGTAGGTCAGTGCTTCTGATAGTGTTCATGCCAGCAGAGAAGGCTTTGCCACTGGCCCACCATTGGATTTCTGTGCTGAGAGTTACATTAGAGTCTTTTCACATAAACTGAGTTGATTACGCAAAAAGTCTTGTGACAAAAATGATCATAGGAACATTATAGCCATAACACATCATAGTACTTGGGATACTTCCAAGTGTATCTTCACTTTAATTTAAGTACATGGTTTGTGTACTGCATCCACCACTGGTTAAAACAAATAGATGCCTATGAGAGTTGAAGGTTGCTGGTGGAATTGATCAGATTTTTATTGGTTTGAACATGTGCAAAGGCTGTAGCTGTAATGATCAGCAAGTCAGATACAAAACGTCTGTAGTGGGCCTAAATTCAGAATCCCTGTGGATTCTCAATTATTTTTGTGAATGAATGTCAATGGAGCAAAATGTGTTGCCGACTTTGAAGCTACTACTACTACTACTACTACTACTACTACTACTACTATACCACTAGTACTGCTACTACTAATAATGATGATGGGTGGAGTGTGCTGTTCTGTTCTTAAATCTTCGCCAGAAGGTGTTGATTCATTTTCTATAACATCATCTGTTCTAGTTCCACCTCCAAGCTGAATCACCGCATTTATTATAATAAGCTTTTACACCAACCAGGAACAACATTATGACATTACAACATACGGTGTAGTGAATAACACTGATTATCTCTTCAGCATGGCACCTGGGAATAGGTGGGATATATTAGGCAGCAAGTGAACGTTTTGTCCTCAAAGTGAGAAGCAGGCCGGCCCATGTGGACCGATCCAACATCCAATTGCTGGAGAAGTTAATGCTGGTTTTAATAAAAAGATGTCTCATGTGTATGGGGCTAAATGGTGTATAGTAAGAACTCATTGCTATAATTGATTCAGTGAGATTTTTATAGCAGATGTTCCAGTCATTGATTACAGGAATGAATCTTCACTCCAAGCATGTTGTGACCATCCAAGGTAAAGATGTAACTGTATGTATTCAAATAGAAATGTATTCAGTAGAGATTGCAAGAGGAAGTGTGTGAATGTCTAGAATATGAACAGGATTAACACGAACTCACTGGTGCAACAAGCTATTCCAAAACATCAACAATGTATGTATTGGAAAATTGTTGAATAAATGGAATAAGAACGTGTGCTGGAATTACCAAATAATCGGCGTTAGCATCTTTGCAGTAACACTGTTTCATCACACCATTTACATTTATGGCAATTGGCAGAAAGGCTTATCCAGCGCGACAGTTATTTCATCATTGACAGATAAACATCTACACCTTGTTCAAGGATCCTACAGTAGAAGCTCAGTGGTGTGGAGATTTAAACCCATGACTTTCCGATCAGAATTCCAACATCCTCATCCACTGAGGTTCCACTTCCCTACCACTTAAAAAACCCACCACTCTGTTTAATATCATCCTCTAATAATATCACACACTGATATTTTGTTGAGGTGTGATACTTATAATCTAGACCTGTGAATCCAAAGACATCTAGAATTCTCCATCTTGTTCGGTTTGATCATCCTTTTTTTTTTTTTTTGGAGTTTTCTACTCGATTTTTTTGGCTGTACAAGTCAAAAATAAAAAGACACAAGGCATGACTGGAAAAAAGGGACAGTTTTGAACCCGTAGGGGAGCCAGCCATACACACCGGGTGGCCTCTAATCCGATCTCACACACATGATCTTTGCCCTTTTTTCAGGAAGCATTCAAACGCAAGCCCAATTAAAAGCGTCTCAGGCCTGCGACAGGACTGTGTGGAGTATAGTCGCTAACAAGCAAAAGGCACAGAAAGTATTTGAATTAGGGCAGCTGCCTCTCTGAGTCATTACATACTGTAAATAGTGATTCTTGGCACCGCTGTGGAGGTTGTATGTTTTCGCTTTTGCTTTTAATTCTACCTTTCAGCAGTTTCACGCTTGGCTGTTCAGTCGGCAAACATGTTTTTTTCAAAAAAGAATAATCTACTTTGTCCCAGCTCTCTATGCTGGAAATAAAGTTGAGCAGCAAGCGGGAAATGAGGCTACGAAACCATAGTGTGTGCATGTGTGTGTATGTGTGTGTGTGTGTGTGTGTGTGTGTGTTTGTGCTTAAGGATGCAGCGTACACGATTCAATTAAGACTTTATTCACTTTAAGGACGTTTCCTGTTCCGAAGAGCTTCTAGAGTCACGTTACTCATGTGACTCCTCTGCAATATTTCTAATCCATAAACACTGATCACGTAAATTTTTTTTATCAAATTTACTTGTTTACCAAAGACGTTTCAGTTTAATTAAAAACAAATCCTCGTTAGAGAATCAAAACCAGAAACGTATTTTAATACAATGAGACGTTATACTAAAGAAGTCGTATATATTTTGGAGAAAAACAATTGGTGACAACAAGTTCCTCAATCATTAACAAGTGCTTAATCATTAATGATCCATAATTCAAGACAAGGTCGACTGGTTTTTATTGCAACCGGGATTTTTATGCTACTATTTTGGACTTAAGGCACAGACTTTGGACACATGATTAAATGATGAATGATTCTCTGTACAGATACTGAAGTATCCAAAGTGTACAGTCGACCCCTGATAACTTGCAGCTCGGAGAATTTGCGGGTTCTCATTTGGAACGTAACAGACAGCAAGTTGCGGATTATCTGAAAATGTTAGGAATAACATTTTAAAGTTTTTACTAACAAATTTCATACAATTTCTTAATGCACATTATTATATTAAAGTGACATAATGTATAGATGAGAATTCACTAAGGTACCATAGGGGCGTCCAAAATGAGCAGATTTACTGAACTTCGTCTCAGAACGTAACCCCCGCGAGTTCCATTATAACAAGTTGAATGCTCAGCTGTATGTTGATGCTCAGTAGATACACCAAGCGGCAATCAATAAAAGTTCAAGTTCTACCCTGATCGGTGGCTTGCTGCATGTTTGACCAGTTTTATCCACTCATAAATAAAAAGGAACTTAAGTACAGTAACTTATTACATTGACTTCATTACTGTCCTCGGTCATGCACACTTCAGCATGCGAGTTCAGAGCAGAAACTGTTCTTGAGCCTGCAAGTGCACCAAAAAAGACTCCTGTAGTGTTTGCCAGGTGGTAGAGGAGCAAGCAGACTATGGTTGAGCTTCAAGGTGTCTTTGCTTATACGCCTCACTCTCTGTAGGCAGTGTTTGCGATGAGTTTTCAGACCAGACATGAAAAAAACCCAGAAGATTTACAGAAAATTAGTGGAAAACTGGAAGTGATTTAATGTCCTGCCATCAGATGTATAATTCTTGTAGTTTAATAGACCACAATGTAAATCTCAAAACATGTTCTGGGTCATTTTTTTTTGGAAAAATCTCTTTTTGATATATGTAACATCTTTTTGTTATGTACAATTTAAAAAAAATTTTTCGTTTACTGTATGAACTCTTCTTTTTCTTATTTCTGCAGGAGTCCTGGAGAGGGAAGAAACCCCTGGTGTTAGCAGCTCTTTAGCCAAAGCCAAAACCCTTTATAGGTCCTGCATCAATGAAAGTGAGTCCATCATACCTGGCATGTCGTCTCTCCTTTCAATTTCATATCTGTTTTATTAGTTACACAGTGCTTACTGAATATTCTATAGTTTTTATTTAATTTAATTTATTGGGTATACGAGGTTTTATTGGGGATCAGCAGCTGATAATGCTCATGATATAATTGGTTAATATTATCAAAACAATAAACTTATTTCAATTTAGAATATAAAAACAATATTGTAACTTAAATTTGTTTTTTTGTGACAGCTCTCATTGAACAGAGGGGGGGAAACCCCCTGATCTCAATGCTGCCTGATGTCTTCGAGTGGCCCATTGCTGTAGACAACTGGGACACCGAATTTGGTATAGTATTATATCCTTATATCATGTACTCATTTTCTTTTTCTCTCCACAGAAATAACATTTTTCCGTGTCTTATTCTTTTTTTCAGGGGACAAATGGAGGGCAGAGGATGCCATAGCCAAACTGAATGAGAAATATGGGAAGCAAGTTCTAATTAGCTTTTTTATAGGGACAGACGACCGAGACTCCAATTCCCATATCATTCATGTAAGTGTGAACTTGCTGGCACTTTTTTTTGGTTTTTCTTTTTCTTCTTTTTTTTTTAAAAACCTCTCCCATAACCCTTTCCTGTTTCTTTTTCTTCTCCTTTTTCTTTCATCTGGACCTTTTAGTCTACCCAAGATCCCAAATAATGTTTTCAGCCCATTGGCGGTTCTCACTTTCAGCCAAACAGAGTTTATTTAAACAATGAGAATCACTTTGCTCATATGGACACGAGCCAAAGACTCGCAATCGCGAAATCTCCATGATCAAATAGTCCCTCTGTTTTTGGAACTGGGGAAGACTTTTGTTTTTCCTCTTTATTTTAATCATGTTAACTGATACTTTTACTGGTCCTGTGGATGCATTGGATTTCCTGTTGAGAATGAATGGTATGATTGTATTTTCATCTGATTCTCTGTACCAGTTCGACCAGCCAAGCCTCGGCCTGCCCTCCAGAGACTACTATGTCTGCACGGGGCCCTATGAAGAGGTACGGCTTTGCCTGTTACAAAAACGTTCCCGTTTTTTAAACCTTTGTTTTATTCTTCATTCTTTTTTTTTTTTTTAGCATAGATAGATGTTACGTGTTACTTAGTGCTGATTTCTACAGATAACTCATAGCTTTGACTTGGTCTTAAAGCTCTGTCATTGATTCTATCTACTTTACAATGAAACCGAAGGTTTGACTAAATATGAAGGGCTAGTAAGCATACAGTTTCATAGGGATGGTAGCAAAACTCGATTATAACAGTTATAAACATGTAAAAGTCATGTAAATGTTAAAACGTGGGTAAAACACAATTACTCAGCCTTTGCACACGGTTCATATAAATGCCTTTAACGACACATAAATCTGCATTGATGAATTGATGCATTGAGAATTAGCATTGATGCATTAATGTGAGAATTTATTTCACAGCTTTTACTTGTATATCATTTTTTTCTATGAGTAGATTATATACATTTACAAAGTCCTTTCACTAAATTCTAATTTTAATCTTAATTTCACCAAGTTGTGTTCTGTAGATAAAATAAAATATTGCAATCTTGACATTCTGTAACCTGAACACATTCCCCTTTTAATTATTTGTTTTATGCTACGAGTCACATGTTCAACAGGGGGTCGCGTTGTATGATTTTCCTGGAGGCCATAAATAGAAGAAAATGGATGATAAAACTTTCGGAAATTTGTCGATCGAAGTTCTTCATTCAAACATTTATTTTTAGCTAAAATGTTGGCACCCCAGCCATAGTGGTATAGAAATGAAGTCAAGTCAAGTCAAGTCAAGTTTATTTCTATTGCGCTTTTCACAACAGACATTGTTTTAAAGCAGCTTCACAGAAATCAACAGTTAAGGTGAACGGTGTGTGTTTGTCCCTGATGAGCAGCCGTGGCGACTGTGGCAAGGAAAAACTCCCTTAGATGTTATGAGGAAGAAACCTTGAGAGGAACCAGACTCAAAAGAGGAACCCATTATCATTTGGGGGACATCAAGAGTTTGATAAAAAATGTATCAACAATACAGAACACTGGAGAGTGAGAACTAACATGAGCACTGGAGTATAAGATTATAAGTAAATGTTCTTTCTACTAACTTTGGTATAAAAGTAGGAGCTACTGAGCTCAACATCTTTGAATGAAATGATAGAGATGTCAGACACATGATACAAGTTCAGTGTTTTTGCTTTCTTTCCAGACTTACATTAAACTCATCGTTCAGACCTTCTGTGGAGAATCTCATTGACAGTGACAGCTAATTTAATTTTCTGTCCTCGGTCTGTCTCTGTCCAGTCAGTCCTTTAAGTCCCAAATGTAATTCCAGTACCAAAGTCCCTTTCTTTTACTTTTGCTCTCCATCCGTCTTCCATCAATTTTGGCTTCCAGCATGTCTGGATACTAAACACAGACATCATCAGGAGCGATTTGATTATTATTCAAATTAGGCAGTCCACCCTCTCTTTCTCTCTAATGGGTTCCAGAACCAGCAGGTAATTAGCGCTAACACGACTGGAAATCAGAGGCACACCGTAGCTTCATCCCACAGGAGACACCGTATCAGATAAAAGAGCTCAGAGTGGACTTCCTGTCCTGTGCTTCATCCAGTCACACATGAATATTCATAAAGAGTGTGAAGTGTCCTGAGGGAAAGAGCCGAAACAGAGGAGTAAGAGAGGATAGACAGAGGGAGAGAGGGAGGGAGGGATGGAGACAGATGAACCCAATTAACTGCTATAATGCCTCATGGGAGATCCAGAATGCTTCCTAAATAACTGGGGAGCTGAACATCAGGAGGCGTATACTATCTAGTTTATAATTTAAAAGCATATCCACCCCTGCTAACATTCTCACACACACACACACACACACACACACACACACACACACACACACACACACACACACACACACACACACTCAGGCAATAGTTTGTTTCAGGGGTGCTGGTGTTTGTTTTGCAGGCCTGCATCACGTACGAGAACTTCATGGTCGATCTGGCTGTGCTGGTCCGAAAAGACCGCGGCTTGCAGGTGAACGAGACAGAAATCAGATACGAGGTGTCTCGAGTTATGAAGATGGAGAAGGAGATCTCTGATGTAAGCTCATTTTTATGTTTTGTGGATGTTGTTTAATGAATATTTTGGTGTCACACCACTACTTAATGAAGAGCTGCATCTGTCCACAACAACGATGAAATGAAAAAAATGTGACAGGTTCATAATTTGTATTGAATTTGCACCAATTTATAGCAGGCTTCCTTTTTTATTTAATTTGACTTTTGGAACTGGTTACATAGGTCCCACTTTTTATTCGATTTTATTATACAATTTAATTTGATTTGCACAAATTTATAACAGGCTTTTTTTATTAAATTTTTATTTTAGAATTTAATTCAATTTGCAAAATATTAATTTAATTTCATTTTAATTTGCAAAACTTGGTATCATAAGCATACTTTTTATTTTATTTTATTTTATTTAGTAAATTAGTGCAAATATAAATATAATACATTTATAACATGATTTTTTATAAAATTTTAATCAAATTTTATTGTATTATTTAATTTAATTTGCAGAACTTGGTGACATAGGCATACATTTTATTCGATTTTTATTTGATTTAAATATAATCAATTTCTAAAGCTTTTTTTTATTGTAATTTAGTTGTATTGTATAATAATTTTTTATTATTATAATTTAATTTGCAGGACTATTGTGTTTTTTTTTTTCTTTGCAGAACTCAATAACCAACTCTTACACTCTTCCCCTGTATCTCTGCTCTCTGAGCTCAATTAATACCTAGTCAAATAAAAACAAGATTTATTAAACCTTTAAATAAGGTTTTATATGGACACAGAAATCTTTCTTGCTCTGGTTTATTGTTGATTTCTGGATTCTGGTTGGTCCCATGGTGCTGCTTTATTTGCTATCACAGCATCTCTAGTGTAGGCAAGTCACTTTCGAACCAATTGCTGATATAGACACGTTGATTTAAGGTTTATGGAATAACTCTGCGGTGTTCGAACTTTATAACACTTTACACTTTGTGCTGCAATGTGGAGCAACTATTTATAAATCCTATAACAAAATTGATAAAAGGAAATATAAGGATATAATTGTAAAAGGAATAATTTGTGTAGAGTAACAGCGACTCAGCTTTATGTGTCACTGTGTCTCGCGTCTCTGTCAGATCGTTTTTTGCTCACACAGTGCAGGATAAAGCACAGAACATCACGTTGTAGTCAGAGTTCACAAAGCAGAAATGACAACCTGAAATGTACAGCTTGATGAGCAGGATTGCTTTAGTGGTAAAACTGAAAGGTGAAAATAAAAGGATATGGATTTGAAGCTCTTCTCTGTCAATGTTCTGTATTTACATTTAAAAACGTTTTTGTTTCCTGCTCTATGTTCTTGTTCCTGCAGGCTACAGATGCACCTGAAGACAGAAACAATCCTGTTCTCCTCTATAACAAGATGCCCCTGGAGACACTCAACACCAACTTCACACTTCAGTTCGAGTCCACAGTATGAAAGTCGTACCTTTTTGCTGTGAACATTGTTTCATTGATTTATTTTGCAAGTCACCAAACAAAAAGAGGAAATATTAGATTCCTGATAACAGCTATGTGCATCGATATGCATGATCAGACCATGAGTCTATCTATCTATCTATCTATCTATCTATCTATCTATCTATCTATCTATCTATCTATCTATCTATCTATCTATCTATCTGTCTGTCTGTCTGTCTGTCTGTCTGTCTGTCTGTCTGTCTGTCTGTCTGTCTGTCTGTCTGTCTGTCTGTCTGTCTGTCAGTCCGTCGGTCTATTTCTATCTATCTATCTATCTATCTATCTATCTATCTATCTATCTATCTATCTATCTATCTATCTATCTGTCTGTCTGTCTGTCTGTCTGTCTGTCTGTCTGTCTGTCTGTCTGTCTGTCTGTCTGTCTGTCTATCTGTCTATCTATCTATCTATCTATCTATCTATCTATCTATCTATCTATCTATCCACACAGTATGGACAAAAGTATTGGGACACCTGACTTTCCAGCCATATGTGGTTCTTCCCCAAACTGTGTCTTCAGACTTCATAGTCTTCATAGAATGTCTTCGGATGAAGTAGCATGAATTTCTCCCCTTCTTTTGAAGCAGGAGACACAAATCTGTTCCATGACAATGCCCCTGTGCACAAAGCCAGCTCCATGAACATATAATGGTTACATGGGCTGGAGTAGAAGATCTTGAATTAAGATCACCTCATGGGGACTAAATGTTATAAAATGTTCAAAAAGCACATGGTCGGGTGTCCAAAAACTTTTGACCACACCGTGTGTAAAGCTTATTTCGATAACAATGAATTGTTAGGTCCACTCAGGAAGTGGTTATGTGCACTGAAGGAAATGGAATAGAGCATCGATTGTTTTGCTTCATGTCAAACAGATTTTGTGGGCTCAGTTTTAACCAGATGTTTTGATAGAACCTTTTGATAGCGATGTTCTTAGCATCTGGAAACATAATCGAATTTGAAAATGCTCTCACACTAGGAGAATTCAACCATCACATCAACATTTCAGAAACCAAATTGGTTTCTATCTACAAAAAGAAAACTGGCTTATGGCCACTTCAGTTTGAAATTCCTCAGCATTATTCCAGGGGGGGCTTTTTACTCGTCACGTGTTCATTACAGCCGAATGGAATTCTTTCATTGCATATCACAGCGATGTTAGAAAGCTGGGGTCAGAGCGCAGGGGCAGCCATGATACAACCCAAGAGTGGCAGCGTGGCAATACTGAGGCTTGAACCCCTCACCTTCCTATCAGTAACCCAGACCCTGCGCTACCACCCCAACCTGCACCCATACGAAATCATGTATACTTTATTTTGTAAATGAAAAAATAAGATTGTAGGTTTTTCAGATTGTTTATTTCTTTCCAGGTTTTTAACTGGACGCGCTTTACTAATAAGATCATGGATACGATCAACCTTCCCATCGAGGACAGTGAGCAAGTGATCCTTTATGCCCCTAACTACTTGAGGAAGCTTAACCCTGTCCTGACCAAGTACACAAAGAGGTAAGATACTCAGAACTTCTAAGTAGTCTTCTAATAACCAGGTCCTGAACAGAACTAATCTACCTTGCACAGTTCCTGGAGAAATAAGTTATATGTCCCTAAGGATCTGAATTATGAGTGGCATGGAAATGAATGTTTGATTATGATTACTGTAGATACTTTATCCAGTCCATATACACAGAGTGGTATGAGTGGTGAAGTGAAGAACACTAATTATCTCTTCATCATGGCACATGTTACTGTGTGGATTTATTTATTAGACAGCAAGTGAACATTTTGTCCTCAAAGTTGATGTTAGATGCAGGTAAAATGGGCGAGTGTAAGGATTTGTGCGAGTTTGAGACAAATTGTGATGTCTAGACGACTGGGTCAGAGCATCTCCAAAACTTCCCAGTCTGCAGTGGTCAGTATCTATTGAAAAGTGCTCTAAGGAAGGAACAGTGGTGAACCAGCGACAGGGTCGTGGGCGGCCGAGGCTCATTGACATGGGGAGCGAAGGCGGGTCTGTGTGGTCCGATCCAACAGATGAGCTCCTGTAGCTCAAACTGCTGAAGAAGTTCATGCTTTAATGCTCAATGGGTCACGACTGTTTTAGCAGCAAAAGGGGACCAACACAATATTAGGCAGGTGGTCATAATGTTATGCCTGATCAGTGGCTATAAGGTGGTGGGAGTGGGAGCTTAGCGGTTAAAGTGCTGAATTACTGATCGGAAGGTCGAGGGTTCAAGCCCCAGTATCTCCAAGCTGCCACTCTTGGGCCCTTGAGCAAGGCCCTTAACTCAATGTCATCCAGGGGGCTGTATCATGGCCGACCCCAGCTTTTAAACAAGCTGGGATAAGAAAATAATTTCACTGTAATGTATATGTGACAGATTGAGGCTATTCTATTCTAGAGTACTGGTCAGTGTACGTTTTTTTTTTCCATTCTATTTGTTTTACTTCTTTCAGATATTGAATCGTTTTCGATTATGGATATTGAAAGGCTGTGTGAACACATGACACAATACTCTCCTAGAGTACATTTACCAGTTTTCTAGCCCAATATCTTACTGTCCTTTAGGTGAGAATTGTGTCACAAACGTACGTCCATGCATCAATAAATGTTCATTACCTAAGTGTCACTCTGTGTTTATTTGTGCAGAGACGTCCAGAACTACATTGTGTGGCGCTTTGCCATGAACATGGTGGTCGGCCTGAGCAGAGCATACAAAGACACCAGGAAAGCGTTTAAAAAAGTGTGTATCATTTCCTTTTCGAGGTAAACTTCAGGGGGCGGTTTCCCGGACAGAGATTAAACCTAGTCCTAGACTTAAATAGCCCTTTAATGAACAGAAATCTGTTTTCTCTGTCATGGTTTTAAATAGTTTTAAACTTAGTATAGTCCAGAGTTTATAGACTTTTTTCTTGGAGAAAGACAAGAGCTAATTCTGGACTAAATTGGGTTGTATTCAGTTTATTTAGTTTTAGTATTTAGTTTATAGATTTGTGGAAATCTAAATGAACCACACTGTGTTCCAAGTGCATTAATATATAATGAAAAATCCCAAACCTGAGGCACAATAGTCTAAATAAGAAGCTTGTCTTCATTCCTACTCGCCACATCCATATTCTCTTTTCTTTTCCTTGCCTTTTTACTTTTCTCTCGTCTCCCTTTTTCACGTCCTGTCCTCTCTCAGGCCGTCTCCGGTACCAGTTCAGAAACAGCGATTTGGAGGCAGTGTGCGGTCTACGTCAACAACAACATGGAGAATGCTGTTGGCAGACTGTACGTAGAAGAAGCCTTTGCTGGAGACAGCAAGGACATGGTGAGTCGTGGGAAAAGCGGCCGCCGTGTCTTTATCTGTATCTGTGTGTGTCCATGTCTACATGACATTTCTGTTCACGTTTAGCCTGGTGTAATTTCTACTGTCCGCTAGAACGTTTTTCAGCTC
This sequence comes from Silurus aristotelis, assembly GCF_946808225.1. Lineage (NCBI taxonomy): Eukaryota > Metazoa > Chordata > Actinopteri > Siluriformes > Siluridae > Silurus > Silurus aristotelis. Next base: position 4,066,655 of record NC_139583.1, on the reverse strand, counting down.
TGGGAAAACGTGTTTGTGCAGCACACAGAGCTACAAGAAGCCAATCTCCAATTAATTTGTAACAGTTTCACAAAATCCAATTACATGGCTTTTATTTTGAAGGCCACTATTGTTTTTCTTTATTAACATCATCAGTGCGCTTATGCATGTCAGCGAATGTGTTGCACAGCTTCCAAGAAATTAGCCCTCAAATAACGTTAAAAAAAGAAAAATTGGCGCCCTATGTAGAGTTTTCAACAACTCATGGATTTCTAAATATTTATTTGCTAAACACAAAGCTGTGTGCTTAGTGAGTGGAGAACATATAGCGGTGTTTAAGGATTACAATTTGAATCCTTATTATGAAAGTCAACACGGAGAAAAATACAAGGATTTGACGAGCACGAGCATAGAAAGATCTGCTGCTATTTAACGTTATGATGCTACTTTTTTGAACATTGCAAAAGTTATTGCATAAGTTATTTTATATATATATATATATTTATAATTCTGTCTTCCACATTTTCTCATTGTAATGTTTGATTTACTGTTTCTTATAGTGGGAATTGAAGTGAGCATTGAAACTTACTTAAGGATATTATAAGCAATAAGTATATAATAAATATATTATATATATGTTCCGGCCCTCTATAACCAATCCACTTTCTTATTTGGCCCTTTTGGAAAAATTATTGCCCACCCCTGATCCAGCTTGACTGAGTTGCCAGTATTAAAGATCGGTGTTTACAGTATAATCTCTTTAAAAATTATTTATATTGCACTTGACATGTTGAGTTTAAAATAGGGTTTACATACAATGTTAAAAATTTAGCAAAAACAAGTGTCCCTCAGTGTGTAATACAGTAAAGTGGACAAGGGACAAGGGCGAAAATCAATATTGTGAACTATCTGCATACTGCATCTATTACAGTAGCATGAGTTTGTAATAGAATAGTCCGGCTGCTGAACAGGTCTGCATGCAGTCTAGACTTTTCACCATTTTGAAAACATTTGGAGTATCATGAAATGAAAAACACAACAAAGAACACCCAGAACTGTTCAACAGCTAGAATCCTGTAGCAGACACATATGGGACAACAGTTCTCTCCCAAAACATCAGCAACTGGTCTCCTCATTTGGCAGATGCCCTTATCCAAAATGACTTACTTGAGCAGTTTAAGGGCCCAACAGTGGCGGCTTGGTGCTGGTGTGATTTGAACTTGTGACCTTCTGATCCAAAGTACAGTGCCACTGAGCTAGCACTGCCCAATCATTGCAATCTGCGTTTATTTACATTTTACACAGCGTCCTACATTTTTTGGAATTGTGGTTGCACTTTCATGCCTTTTATATAACTAAATCCTAAAAAATGTAGCCAAGCACTCTTTTTTGATGAACTGGGTATATAAGAATATATCTGAATAAACAAATCACTGTATAAACAAAAGTGACCAAGATTTGTGATTTTTAAGCCATCCTATTCCACATTTAGCTTTCATTGGTTGTTATAATAACCTCCACTTGACTGGGAAGATCAAGTTCCACTTGATTTTGGAAAGTGGTTGTGAAGATTTGTGCTCATTCAACTGCATGGATGTTTGCAAAAGTCAAGTACTGATGTAGGTGAGATGAGGTCAAAGTTCACACTAATTCCAAAGGTGTTTAATAGGGTTGAGGTCAGAGCTTTATAGCAGGCCACTCAAGTTCTTACTCTAATTTCCATTTCCATTAAAAATATTAGTCAGACACCATTACTCAGTGCGGGTTGATGGCCTTGCTCAATGGCCCAGCAGTGGCAGTTTGTCTGTGCTGGGATTTGAACCCAGGGCGATCTGGTCCAATGTCGTAACCACTGAGCTGCCACTACCCTACAACCCATGTAAAGCATAGAGCTGGCTAAATGCACGGGAGCATTGTCATGCTGGAAAAGGTTTGGATCTCAGAGTTCAAGTTATATGTTTTTAAAAAGTCCTTTGCTATCGTTGCTTGTCAGTCTTTACGACCATGATCCCCATGTCACAACGTAGGATCTCATCTGTCATAATTTCAAACCGACGCAAACAATCATCATTCCATGACACGTTCAGACCAACTGAACAATCTGTAGTGTTCATGTTGTTCATGACATGCCTTGATAATAAAAACCTCATACAAACACTCCTTTTCCATCTATATTTCGATACGTTTCTCTTCTTGCTGTACTGCCCACCTGATCCGCTTCACCATTTTCCCTGGTTTAAGTTGTCGAGCTAATTGCGTCATGAGGTTCTGGGTTCCTATTGGTTTCCTATCGGTCGTTGTAGGAGAAGTTACGCTGCAGAAAAGAGTCTGAAATCTTCTGACACTGCCAGGATTTCATCAGAGAAAAAAAGATTACAACCGCTATTAATCGTCTGTCTGTAAACAATCCAGCGACCAAAGACTACAGATTTTAGTCTCAGATTATAGAAATCATTTGGGAATTTTCTCATTTTCCCTCAGATGACCAAATCATAGCCAAAATCGCAATCTTGGCTTAAAGGGGGAAATGTAATGCTGTTGTATCCAAAGACATCCTTTATAACTGTGTTCACTTTATAAAAGTGATCTGAGAAGAGTATCATTGCAGACATACAGTATTTTACATACATGCACAGTTCCCTATTTAAGATGAAGTATGTGAAAGCTGAATTGCCTCTGGTTATAGATCAGATTAGATTAGAAACCAAAACATTGCCGAGTCCAAGCACAACACGATTTTCAGCAATAGAGAAAAACAAAGTTTCATTGTCCAAACTCAGGTCAGGCATGTAAACGATTTTAGGATGAAAAGTAAAAAAAAAAAAGGACATGGTGTACTGAACAGCATGTCAGTGTAAGTCTTAATTTGTTGTTTTAGTTCTCATTTAAGTTCCTATTTGAATGAGTGCACAAGTCGGATCGAATACATTACTGCAACTAATCAACCGACAGCTCAGTGTATGAAATATGTGCTTAGTGTTTACTAAGCCACTGATGTACTCGATCCTACAGTGAAAGAATCCCCTCCTCCTATTCGTCCTCATATATCCTGTTTCACAAATATCACATCCAACTGAAATATCGAGACGTGCTGAGGCACAGACTCTTTTAATCATCAAATGCATTCATGAGACTTGTTTTTTTTTTTTTTTTGGAGTACCCATTGACTATTATAAACCCATCTGTCAGGTGTTATAGAATTTATTTTGTACTGACAGATTGCTCATATAACCTAATGCATGTTTTAACATGCAGAGTTTCAAGTGTTATTCCAAAGAGTTTCCTGTAAGTCTGGTATTCTCGAACACTCTACCGTTGCTGGAAGTCTGTGGGAAGACGATATCGTTGGTGTCTCAGCTCATACTGTGTTTGCCAGAGATGGTCAGTTGCCTTCAATCACATTTGCTTGTTGTGAACAAAACCCCTGTTGCAACACCAGACTTTTAGGGTTAAGACCGAACACCAGTAAGGTAACAAAGGAGTCTGACGAAACGACACTATCGTGAACATGGTTTGTGTGGGCATCTTTAAACCTTTGGACCAAATCCTCTTTAATACAGTACAATGACTTAAATTCGACCTGCTTTAACAGGTTTTTTGTGACGTGCCTCTATTAGCTTTGCATATTCCAATCCAGATATTTGTGCCAATTCTTTTTGGTCTTGTCATAGATTCTGCAGATACAAATAGTAGTTGTTGTCATATTGATGAGCATTGTTGGGCTCCCAACAAATTAGATGCTTTATGCTAGGGGGCCCAACATTTTTCTCTGTGAGGGACACCATTTTTCCTTTCTTCAATTTATTATGATTTTAAATGTATTTATTATGACTCCTGATGCTAGATTAGTTTATTATTTTGTTATGCACTGTGCAGACAAATGAGCGTAAATTTTTTAAGAGATATATCGCCTATTAAAAGAGCATTGTTACTATTATAATGACATTTTTTTCATATTTATTGCTATTGAAATGAAAACATTTATTTTTAGGTTTGTTTAATGAACCATTCTGCTGTTTGGAGGGTGAATCTTGCAAATCTGACAAATACAGTAATTGGGCAATTTAAATAACAATGAGAAATTTTAGTTTAAAAGCCAACCATTACCAACAGATGCAATATGAGTAAAACATATACAGTGCAACCTCGATACTCGTGGGCGTTACGTTCCATGTCCCCTCGCGAGTAACAAAAAATGGCGAGGTTTTCATTCTCCTTTTGATGGTTCCTTTTTCAAGCGGAATTGTACATACACTGCAGTGTAATCTCAACAGAAATTGTAAATTACTTGTTATAAGTGTTTTATTTACTACTTTTAAATGGATAATACAATAATGAAATAGTTTTTCAAACATTTGTATGTAATTTATTAGTAAAAACTCTGTTTGACAATCAGATTTTTCGCGAGTTACTCTTAGTCCACTTCCAAATGAAAAGTCGGCAAGTATCGAGGTCGCGAGTGTCAAGGTTCCACTGTATTTATAATAAAGTTGTTGAAATATGTCTCGGGCAGTGTTGAGAGGGGGATGTAGTTTGGGGACGGCTGCTTTAGGCCGAGCATAAAACACTCAATTTTGGTCATATCAAAATAGAGATATGTATTAAACACGTTTTTGTTGCAAACATGCCAAAATTACAAAACAGATTTCATAGGACTTTTTACTCTTAGCTTCAGGCTATTGTGGTTCTGTGAACTTCTTTGGAGCACTTAACATTCTTAATGATGGCCTCTTGGCTGTTTTCCTAACCGATGCCATTCTTACCTTGTCTTCATACTAATAGATTTATTGATGATCTGTAAAACATTCGCATTTTTTTCATAACTGAATCCTGGCTGATATTTTTTCCACAACCTGTAGTAGCTTTTTAATCTTCAGAAACGGTTTTATTGAGATCGTTTAACGCAAATTTCAAAGGAGCCATCTCAAATCCATGTCTCGCCCCATTGGAAAACCCTTTAGGGCTTTTTTGCAGTTAAGTGTATTCCAGTTACACAATGTAGAAAAGTTCAAGAGGTGGGAATACTTGGCCTTGTAACTAACATGTTCGTTGTGGTCTTCTGACTGATTCAGATGGATGAGATGATTGCTGGCATCAGAGAAGTGTTCGTTAGTAACTTACAAGACCTCTCCTGGATGGATGCTGAGACCAGAAAAGCTGCAGAGGAGAAGGTGAGCTTCGTTCAGATTCTTGGCACAACTCTGACTGCATGCAAGCAGCATACAGCAATCATTTCAATTTGTTAGGTTTGATTTATGTGTGCGGTTAAGCAGCTTTTCCCTGTCACTAAGCCATGTCTTCTCGAACAAAAGCTTCTTGTGTAAATATTGACTTGAAGTTTGATCTACAGACTTTAATGCTATATTAATTCAATGTGATTCGTAGGAATGAAACTGAGTACACAGAACTAAATGCCCTCTGTAAACAAATCAATTAAATATGATGATTTTTTTTATTTCTTGCAGGCTCGAGCTATTCGGGAGAGGATCGGGTTCTCGGAAAATATCATGAACAATACATATTTGGATGAGGAATACAAAGAAGTAAGTTAAATTGAGACTGGAAATAGATAATAATGGGTTCATAACATTTACAACTTTTTTTATTATCAATTTTTTTTTTACATTTCTTAGTTCACTGTTTTTAATGAATCTCTAAATGAAAACTTCATTAATAGGGGGTGGATTTGTTTGGTGAAGCATAAGCGAAGTAACATATATAAACTTTATATAAGTCTGATATTTGATATTTGAGCAATGTTAATCAATATAGAGCCCCTATAACGTTGATATTTAAACAATTGTAACGAATATAAAGCCCTAATAAAATGAATCTTAGGGTTCATGATTACAAATAAAAGTGGTCACGCTGTTATTAGGTTCTTATAGTTATTGGCCTGTTCGACTGCTCATTTGACTGAAAAAGGCTTCATCTTAATAAATGCCATATTTATGACCTGTTATGATCTGTTTATATAAAGTTCTGGAATAAAATATTCACAGGGCCAATAAATGTCCAGAATATTATTGTACACATTTCAACAATGAGCCCATTATTTAAAAAATACTGATTAAATTAAAGGATTCTTTCTTTAGCGAAAGGTTAAAAAAAACCTCGTATTAGAAAGTAGCAGCTGTAACACAAATATACGGTGTATTGAGTTCAAGTTCATAATTATAATGAAGCAGATCGGCCTGTATACTATTTTTCTATAATCTATAATATTTAACTTTGTGATCTTGAAAAACAATGTATCTATGTGATGTTTAAAACTAGAACTGATGATATTTAATGCATACACTATATGGACAAATGTTTGTCGACACCTAATTATCAGATTCATATCTGCTTCGTGAACATCCCTTTCCACAGTCCCTATTACCTCTTATATAATCTCCAATAGATTTTGGAGTGTGCATTCGAAGATTTGTGAGGATTCGACTACAAGAGTGTTAGTCAAGTCAGGCAGTGATGTAGGTGAGGCGAGGAGGCCTAGGGTCCAGGCAGCGTTCACATTTATCCAGTTCAGTAGGGTTGAGATCAGAGCTCTATAGCAGGCCACTCCAGATCTTCCACTCTAACCCATGTAAAGCAGATCCTCATGGAGCTGGCTTTGTGCACAGGGGCATTGTCATGCTGGAACACGTTTGGATCTCATAGTTCAAATGAGATAATTTCATGCCACTGGTGTTTTGCATTGTTTTAATGATTTATAGTCACACTCTTAATATCACACAAATGAGGATGGGTTCCATGCCATCTAATGGAGTTTTGCCACAGTCACCCCAGACTGCTGATCAGGGTTAAACACACATCATTCCCCTTAAATTCTAAGTTCTGTAATGCTGAAAAGTGCTATAGAACTAAACTTGAACTGGAAACTTGAAACTTGAGCTACTGTATCCAAATACGTCCTATACAATTGTGTGCCTTCAACTTTGTGCTAACAGTTTGAGGAAGAACCACATATGGTCAAAAAGGTCAGGTGTCTCCATACTTTTGTCCATATATATTATTATTATTATTATTTATATACAAATATAAACATTTTCTTTTAACATTTTAGCTAAGCTACAGTTCTGAAGAATACTTTGAGAACATCTTGAAGAATCTGGATTTTGGCCAAAAGAAACGGCTGAAGAGGTTGAGGGTGAAAGTGAACAAGGAAGAGTAAGAGGCTCTTTCACATTTAAACCAAAATAGATTTTATTATAGTTTGTTTCTGGACTTTTTTTCTTTTTCTTTTTCTCATTCTCTAAGTTTAGTGCCGGCTAAAAAAAAGAAACCCTGTGATAAATGAGTGATAAATTATTAAGATGTGGCTGGATATGTGGTCTGTATTCAATTTAATTGTGTCACGGTTTGAACCCAAGGTGGATCTCGGGTGCAGCTGTGGTCAACGCGTTCTATTCATCTAGCAGAAATCAAATAGGTACTGTAGCTAAAGAGATATTAATAAAGTCACATCTTTTTTTTATCCTTTCACTGACAACAATAAGTGATATTTATTTTTTTTTTTTTTCACCCAGTATTTCCTGCTGGGATCCTCCAGCCTCCTTTCTTTGGTAAAGGACAGCCCTGGTCTCTCAACTATGGCGGCATTGGAATGGTGATTGGCCATGAAATTACTCATGGCTTTGACGATAATGGTAAAGAATCCGATCTCATACAGTATATACCTGCTAGCTGGCTCGTTTTAACTATAACGCCGTTCACCAAAGAAAATACAGGAAAATACAGGAAAAGCGAAGTGGGCTGATGGATGATATATCATGTAAGAGGTCATGTGACTGTGTTTGGGTGGTTTGGTTTAGGTGAGGATTCTGGGAAATGAAGTTAATGCTGTTATATAGAGCAGACATTGATTCGTTTTTACTTTGCAAACACAGAATAAATTGTATTATTATATTATCATTCATATTAGTATTATTATATTATACTATTATTATTATGTGGTAATATAGTAGTAGCAGTGCTCGTGCATTGATGTCTCAGATCAGTGATTTGTTCCCGACCAGGCCGTAACTTTGATAAAGACGGAGACCTGAAGGACTGGTGGACTTCATCCTCAACTCAGAAGTTCCAAGAGCTGTCGAAATGTATTGTGAACCAGTACAGCAGCTTCTCCTGGGACCTGGCCAATGGACAAAATGTAGAAAACTCACTGATATGATTACTTAACCTGATTTAATGTTTTACTCATTTGTTAAAAAAGTGGATATTGTATTTCTTGAATAGATGTAAAAATGTAATCCACAACATCATTTCTTGTTTTTAATACTACCATACAACAATTAATAACATTTACTATTCTATTTGCTCGTTCTGCAAAGTAGCAGGTGAAAAGAGTGCACGAAAACAGAAAGAAAAAAAAAAAAAACCCATAATAGGTTTTGTGTACAGAAGCTCTTGGTTAATTACTTAATGATAATTTGCATACATGCATGAAAATCAGTTTCAGGCTACAGTGGCTAGGAATTATAAGCTTAGGCTCTGTGTAGCTACTTAACTGACAGCCCTGTGTATATAAACACTTGTGTTCCTTTCAGTTCTAAAGAAGACACAGAAGATCCTATTGTATGTGTCATTGCATTGATATTGCCTTTTACCAGCCTTGTGTTATTCTGTTCAATTTGTTTTCAGAGTTCAAATGTAGAAAGGGCTAGAATGAATATGTGTCTGTCACTTCTTCATCTGTCTCTTTCTCTTTTCCCATTTTTTCAGCTTAATGGGAATAACACCCTCGGGGAGAATATTGCAGACAATGGGGGCATTCGACAGTCTTATCAAGTAAGTGCAGGACATTGTGGTTTTTGTGTAGTTGCTGCTTAAAAAAGTGAGAGAAATGTACCTTTGTGTCCTGGTATGGTTTCAAATTACATCCTGATATTTTTCCATATATTTTTTTAGGACAAATCAGTTCAGCAGAACATCATTGAAATGATAAAAAAATAGCAGGATGCAATTTTAAACCATACCAGGACACAAAGGTACAGTTCTATCACTAGGGGTGCATAAATGTTCTTTTAGAGGTACCAACAAGCAGGTACAAGAATTGACCAACGTTCTCTGGTAGGGTTCAGCTGGAGCGACAAAGCGATTGTACTTTATTAGGTGCATTAGGTTGCATTCCTGTACCTTGATTTTTCTGTAGGTAAAATAAAATAATAAAATACCAACAAATAAAAAATGGAAATAAGAAAAATTTATTCTATCTATCTAATCTATCTAATCTATCTATCTATCTATCTATCTATCTATCTATCTATCTATCTATCTATCTATCTATCTATCTATCTATCTATCTATCTATCTATCTATCTATCTATCTATCTATCATCAGTCTGTCTGTCTATATGTCTATATATCTCTGTCTGTCTGTCTGTCTGTCTGTCTGTCTGTCTGTCTGTCTGTCTGTCTGTCTGTCTGTCTATATATCTATGTCTGTCTGTCTGTCTGTCTGTCTGTCTGTCTGTCTGTCTGTCTGTCTGTCTGTCTGTCTGTCTGTCTATCTATCTATCTATCTATCTATCTATCTATCTATCTATCTATCTATCTATCTATCTATCTATCTGTCAGTCTGTCTGTATGTCTATATATCTATTTATCAGTCTATCTGTATGTCTATATATCTATATGTCTCTGTATGTATGTATGTCTGTCTATATATCTCTGTCTGTCTGTCTGTCTATCTATCTATCTATCTATCTATCTATCTATCTATCTATCTATCTATCTATCTATCTATCTATCTATCTATCTATCTATCTATCTATCTATCTATCAGTCTGTCTGTATGTCTATATATCTATTTATCAGTCTATCTGTATGTCTATATATCTATATGTCTCTGTATGTATGTATGTCTGTCTATATATCTCTGTCTGTCTGTCTGTCTGTCTGTCTGTCTGTCTGTCTGTCTGTCTGTCTGTCTGTCTGTCTGTTTATCTATCTATCTATCTATCTATCTATCTATCTATCTATCTATCTATCTATCTATCTATCTATCTATCTATCTATCTATCTATCTATCTATCTATCTATCATCAGTCTGTCTGTCTATATGTCTATATATCTCTGTCTGTCTGTCTGTCTGTCTGTCTGTCTGTCTGTCTGTCTGTCTGTCTGTCTATATATCTATGTCTGTCTGTCTGTCTGTCTGTCTGTCTGTCTGTCTGTCTGTATGTATGTCTGTCTATATATCTATGTCTGTCTGTCTGTCTGTCTGTCTGTCTGTCTGTCTGTCTGTCTGTCTGTCTGTCTGTCTGTCTGTCAGTCCGTCGGTCTATCTATCTATCTATCTATCTATCTATCTATCTATCTATCTATCTATCTATCTATCTATCTGTCTGTCTGTCTGTCTGTCTGTCTGTCTGTCTGTCTGTCTGTCTGTCTGTCTGTCTGTCTGTCTGTCTGTCTGTCCGTCGGTCTATCTATCTATCTATCTATCTATCTATCTATCTATCTATCTATCTATCTATCTATCTGTCTGTCTGTCTGTCTGTCTGTCTGTCTGTCTGTCTGTCTGTCTGTCTGTCTGTCTGTATATCTATATCCATATCTATATCTATATCTATATCTATTCATATAATAAGACTGAAAAGGAAGGGTATAAATATGAGTATGGATATGACAGAGACATTAACAATAGTATAGATTTTAATGGTCAACAGTGTCATTGCCATCAAAGTGTTCACTAAATCTTCAGGAAGTAAATCACAATGATCCATTGATATTTTTAAATAATACTCATCAACCCCAGGTGGCCAATCAGAATAAAAAATTGAGACATCAATAGGGTAAAAAGAGATTTAATTTTACTTTCATAACCAAATTTTATATATGAGCAGAGCTGCATTAGAATTTATAACGAGCAACATTCAACACATTTAAAACTGACATCTCCAAGCAGTAATAGTTGATATCATGCAGTTTTAGCTAAGTTTTTTTTTTTATACTAGCCCAGCCTATGATTGGTTGATTAAGATAATGTTTGGCATAATGGGACAAATTTCCAAGCACACAATGAACCAGTATATACTGCTTTTTTGTGTCGGATGGTTTTTCCCACAGCCAGGTTGTGCTAAATGAGTCTTAACTATGGCCTGAAGCGAAAGCTTAACTGGAGAACACATACAGTATGTGCCAATATACTGCACACCAGATGGGCAGATCCACACAAACTAAAGTAAACCTAAGTAGAGAAACATGCAGCGTTCGGGCCTCTGAATCCCACCTCCGCCTCATTAAATTGTTTATTTCAGGCATACCAGAACTACATCAAGAAACATGGAAAGGAAGCTCCCTTGCCTGGAATTGACCTTAATCATGAGCAGCTTTTCTTCTTAAACTTTGCTCAGGTAAGGATTGAAATATACAACCGCTTCAGCATAGACACACAAGGTTTTTCCACAAGCTATGGTTTGGGAATAATATTCAGGCTACCAAAGTAGGTGCTCTGATCTGATCTTGGACTGCAGATGACATTTTTCCATAGACATGAGCTGCTGAACTAAGCTCTGAGACTCACACTGAGCAGAAGGACAAACAAAAGGGCAGTGGAAAGGTAGATTTAGATGTGATGCACATATATATATATATATATATATATATATATATATATATATATATATACAGTGAGGAAAATAAGTATTTGAACACCCTGCTATTTTGCAAGTTCTCCCACTTAGAAATCATGGAGGGGTCTGAAATTGTCATCGTAGGTGCATGTCCACTGTATGATTTTTTAACTATTTATTTGTATGATACAGCTGCAAATAAGTATTTAAACACCTGAGAAAGTCAATGTTAATATTTGGTACAGTAGCCTTTGTTTGCAATTACAGAGGTCAAACGTTTCCTGTAGTTTTTCACCAGGTTTGCACACACTGCAGGAGGGATTTTGGCCCACTCCTCCACACAGATCTTCTCTAGATCAGTCAGGTTTCTGGCCTGTCGCTGAGAAACACGGAGTTTGAGCTCCCTCCAAAGATTCTCTATTGGGTTTAGGTCTGGAGACTGGCTAGGCCACGCCAGAACCTTGATATGCTTCTTACAGAGCCACTCCTTGGTTATCCTGGCTGTGTGCTTCGGGTCATTGTCATGTTGGAAGACCCAGCCTCGACCCATCTTCAATGCTCTAACTGAGGGAAGGAGGTTGTTCCCCAAAATCTCGCAATACATGGCCCCGGTCATCCTCTCCTTAATACAGTGCAGTCGCCCTGTCCCATGTGCAGAAAAACACCGCAAAGCATGATGCTACCACCCCCATGCTTCACAGTAGGGATGGTGTTCTTGGGATGGTACTCATCATTCTTCTTCCTCCAAACACGTTTAGTGGAATTATGACCCAAAAGTTCTATTTTGGTCTCATCTGACCACATGACTTTCTTCCAAGACTCCTCTTGATCATCCAAATGGTCATTGGCAAACTTAAGACGTGCCTGGACATGTGCTGGTTTAAGCAGGGGAACCTTCCGTGCCATGCATGATTTCAAACCATGACGTCTTAGTGTATTACCAACAGTAACCTTGGAAATGGTGGTCCCAGCTCTTTTCAGGTCATTGACCAGCTCCTCCCGTGTAGTTCTGGACTGATTTCTCACCTTCCTTAGGATCTATGAGACCCCATGAGGTGAGATCTTGCATGGAGCCCCAGTCCGAGGGAGATTGACAGTCATGTTTAGCTTCTTCCATTTTCTAATGATTGCTCCAACAGTGGACCTTTTTTCACCAAGCTGCTTGGCAATTTCCCCGTAGCCCTTTCCAGCCTTGTGGAGGTGTACAATTTTGTCTCTAGTGTCTTTGGACAGCTCTTTGGTCTTGGCCATGTTAGTAGTTGGATTCTTACTGATTGTATGGGGTGGACAGGTGTCTTTATGCAGCTAACGACCTCAAACAGGTGCATCTAATTTAGGATAATAAATGTAGTGGAGGTGGACATTTTAAAGGCAGACTAACAGGTATTTGAGGGTCAGAATTCTAGCTGATAGACAGGTGTTCAAATACTTATTTGCAGCTGTATCATACAAATAAATCGTTTAAAAATCATATAATTGTGATTTCTGGATTTTTTTTTTTTAGATTATGTCTCTCACAGTGGACATGCACCTACGATGACAACTTCAGACCCCTCCATGATTTCTAAGTGGGAGAACTTGCAAAATAGCAGGGTGTTCAAATACTTTCCTCACTGTATATATATATATATATATATATATATATATATATATATATATATATATATATATATATATATATATATATATATATATATAGTCGGTAGGTGGTAGCCTAGTGGTTAAGGCGTTGGACTTTGCATTTGAAGGCCATGCCACTCCTGGGCTCCTGAGCAAGGAACTTAACCCCATAGCTGCTCAGTTGTAAAAATAAGATAAATGTAAGTCAAATTGCATAAATGCTTACATACTATAGAAACATATAAATTCCATATTTATAAAATGAGCTAATGTTTTTTTAATAGCTAGTAAATTCTATACTAGCCTCACAAGCAAGGGGTTTTTGATCAAACCAAACCGAACAGCAAACAGAAGTATTCAATTAATGCTGACTCAGGTTGAATAGGTGCAAGTTTTGTGCAAATTAAAATGCTACTTTGAGTAGCATGAGACTTGATTTTGGATTTTTATTTACATCATGAAATATGAAGCGACAAAGTTTTAGTTTTTATTAAACTGGTAAGATGGACCATGCGCTGAATGCACAACGTGGAAGAGGATGGAAGTACGAAGAGCGTTTATTTATAATAGGAATACAATCTAAATCAGCAGACGAAAATTTTAATGTAATACAGGATTGGGTCAGGAAATGGTATAATGCAGAGTGCTGAAAGATTTGCTTTGCACAGACGATGCACACAAATTGGGTGTGTATATACAGAGTTAAGTCAAACACAGCAGTGAGAATTGCTGTTCACAGAACAAAAAGTCAACACAAGGACCAATAACAAGGCAGCAGTGGAGATATGAGAGGAATAAAACAAACAAGAGACACCTGACAAATAAAAGCACATGGCTAAGTCTTTAGCAATTATTTGCTAGTCATTAGCTGTTCACTATGAGTTATGAATGGAGTGAGAGGTGATTCTCATAATGGAAATATAATTTGTGACTTGAAAGTTGACTTCAATCTTACTACTGTTGTTTCTAATGTTCTTTTTTTAAATGTAAATTTACATAAATAGTAAAAAAAAAAAAAATATCTGAACTATATGGACTTACCATATTTCTAATGGAAATGCTTCCATGCATGATGTATGAGTACATGGTTGTATCCTATACGGAATATTTGTATTTGTATGATAAATGAGGTTTATTCAACTCTCCTTTTGTACTCCAGGTCTGGTGTGGAACGCATCGACCTGAACACGCCGTCAACTCCATTAAAACTGACGTCCACAGTCCGGGAAAATTCCGGTAAGTACGATGTCCATTTCAGAAATGTATTGCTTCTGTTGCTTTTTTTTTTTTTTTAATGGTTGCAATTTTGTCTACAGGGTTCTCGGATCTTTGCAGAATTTCCCTGAATTTGCCAAAGCGTTCCAGTGCCAGAAAAACGAGTACATGGTGCCTGAAAAGATTTGCAGAGTGTGGTGACCACGCCACAGCCGGGGACAAAGGGGGCAATTTAACAAGCCCTCACTTCTCTACTTTTCTCTTTCCTGACTGTACGACCAACACGGTCCCAGACTGCGAATGTCTGATGTTCTCCACAGGGTAGATAACACCTGGTATCACCAGTGCATTTCAATCATGTACAGTACAGACACTGGAGTGCTCTCTACGTCCACTCCTCCATGTAACAAATCAGTTCCTTTTAGTCTGAATAGATCATCATGTGACCTTTGGTGATCTTCTGGTTATTGTTTATAACAAATGTAAAGGTATTATCGCATATTTAAAACCTTTTTACGCTTATATCAAATCAAACTGTGAATCGGGAGGATCAGTAGCATTTTGTATGTTGAAGATGTAACAGTATACAATCAAAAAAAAATTAGAAATTTTAATAATTTTTTTTTTTTAAGATGATTTTTTTAAATATTTTACAAAATGTCCCAAGACCAAGAAAAGTAAAGAGGAAATTTGTTTTTAAATATATTATAAATATAGACACAGGGATATACTGTATGTAGGTTAATAATACAGGTTTCACAGTAAACACACATTCTTACATGTTATATTAATATATCTTTTATTTGCACTGAATGTTATATTGATAACAATGCAGGCAAACTTTATTTGGAAAAAAAAAAAAATGTTAAAAGGCTACACCATATTATTTACTGATTTGATCGATTGAATTACAATAAATGTATACGTGCTTGGCGTATAATGGAACAAGCACTTAAAACAGTTAAACCAAGTTATTTTGACCGATATGACGTTATAATATATTGATATATATATGTCTAATATGCCAAGGTTATTTGATTGTGTGTCTGAGAAATGAAGTGTGTGTATGTGTGTGTGTGTGTGTGTGTTTGTGTGTGTGTTTAAAACAATCGTTCTGACCAATTCCTTCAACGAGAGACTGCCTTAAGATGATCCAATGCTTTCATTTGGAGAGTCTGTTGTACACACATTAGTGGACATGTTCACCTTTTGCTGATGAGTGAACAAAAACGTATGCCAAAGAAGCTGAGAAATATCTCTCTGTGACCATGTGGAATCTC
The DNA here is from genome assembly GCF_946808225.1 of Silurus aristotelis. Classification (NCBI taxonomy): domain Eukaryota; kingdom Metazoa; phylum Chordata; class Actinopteri; order Siluriformes; family Siluridae; genus Silurus; species Silurus aristotelis. Next base: position 4,050,982 of record NC_139583.1, on the reverse strand, counting down.
CAAAGTGTGATATTTGTAAGGGGGAAAAAAAATCTCGGACTGTTCATCAGGTGCGGTTGATTCTCTAGTGACTTGCTTCTGAGCTGTATAAAATATACAGTACTGTGTAAAGGTCTTAGGCACCCAGTGGTTCTTGTTTTTATTTGATTATTTGTTCAATAACTACAGTGTCAGTAGAAGCACTCCCATTTCACAAACATACATCAAGTTCAAACCACAGCACTTTTGAATTCCCAGAAAGTGTTGATTCATTGCCTAGCAAAAGCCATGACAAAATTCAGATTTGGATCCCAAATGTTCCACATACTCTGTCCATGCAAAAACATAAAATGAAACATTTATTAAAGGAGTCTCCAGTGTCAGCAATGTACCATCCCGTGGGCCGTGCATTTGGTAGCTGGGCCTTCAGTGGGGACTTACCCCACTTTAATCCACCTCTTAATAGCACCACTATCACTATCAATCATAGAAACCTTCAATACTACACACAAAAGCAATATAACAACACGTGGCATTACACAGAGAGAGGCATTTCACATATGGAGGGTGAAAATCATTTTACTAAAGCAAGAAACCCAGTTAAGACTCCAAACCTCTACGCTACAACCTCAACTGTGCACCTACATCATCTGGAGCAGTTCAGAATAAATATTTGCCTAATAACATGACAAAAATATAAAAAATGTAAATAAAATGCAACCTACTCACCAGAGATGCAGACTCATAATATGCAGCGCCCCTCAGAGGCTGTAATCCAGTGGTACCGCTCGTATTTACTGGTCTGGAAGTGCTGAACAAACCCTAACCCGTGCCGAGACAAGCTAGCTAGCTTCAGGGTTATCCGACCTCCTCACGATTTCTAGCTTTTCTGGAAAATGAGTTTTAAAGAATGTACGAGACCAAATTAATTTCTCTTCCTTCGTCAGCCATTGTGGGCGTGAAAAGTATTAACGTGTGCAGGGCTCTACAGACATGTTTTTGCCAGTGGAACTTAGCTGTAACCGTTTCCCTCTGACCAACCAATCTGAGGATGGAAAACTGCTGACGCTGTTTTGGGCCAGTTAGCAACCCTGTGAGGTGAATATGAAATCTAATAGGTTAAAGAAACAGACCCATTGCTAATATTCTCTGAGGTACATCGGCCAGCAGTACTGATTGTGAAGGCCCTGGGCAGATTAGATTGACATGGCAGCACATAGAAGCTGAAATCTAATTGGACAAAAAAAATCTGAACATTCATTCATTCATTCATCTTCTCCCGCTTATCCGTAATTCAGGTCGCGGGGGCAGCAGTCTAAAAATCTGAACATGCTTAAATATAGCAATTTGTTAAATAGAAATACAAAATAAACATAATGGAGGGTGTCTAGTTTTACTTTCAGAATAAGAAGCAAGTAAAAAAATATCAGTTAGATTCTCCTGAATGTCCCAGTGGATTCCTTATAAAAGCGAATAAGAGCAAACTCTAGAAAACTGATGCCGTTTAGAAAGCGAAGGGCTGGTTGTCCTAAATACTGATTGGCATTACTTTATTAGTTCGCATCCTAGTCTTTTTTGTTTTTTGATGATCTTTAGATACATTTCATTCCATTATTTTTAATAGCTTTTATTTTGAGAAATATTTAACCTGTGCCTAAGACATTTGTGCAGTGCTTTATATTCCTCTTCTCTCTGCAGGTAGTGAGCTTCTGTTAATGGCAAGCTATGAATAATGAATCACTGGATTTCTGACTGAAATGCTATGGATTTTCTATGGATAACAACAACTATAGTTTAAAACACATCAACTAAACCAAACCGTGGAAGTGATTTTTCCTTTTCTTTCGAGTCTTTGTGTTCCTTCATTTAGTTACACCTCTGTGCTTAAGATTCTTTCAAGAAGAACCGAAGAAATCCATCTCGACTTGTACCTACGCAGACGGATATACCTCAGATGCCTGTATTTAGATACTTTGTGATATTGAAAGCATATTCAAGAACAGAAATTGTTTGAGTATTAAATAAATTGGCAATGTTAAAAACAAATTCCTGGTTATTTTCTTTTTCTTTTTAAGAACATCACCACCTTATTATCATCATTATCAACAAGGATCAAACCTGCAGAACAGAAACAGGCCTCATAAACCCACTACAGCTCTGGAGTGTTATTACGAGCTTAGTTAGGCTCGTATGTGTGAGCATAAGCATATTTTTGCTCATGCATACATTATCACATCATTATCATCCGCATTACTACCCCTGGACAGCCAGGTATAATCATTTACATTTACATTTACATTTGCGGCATTTAGCAGACGCCCTTATCCAGAGCGACGTACAAAAGTGCTTTAAATCTCTAGTAATGAATAAATCTACACTGGTATGCAAGATTACAAACTTAATATAACTATAACTCGAATTCTACAAACTTGGAAAGTGCTAATTTAGGTATTTAAGGAAGAGGTAGGTCTTCAGTCGTCGCTTGAAGATAATCAGGGACTCTGCTGTACGGACATCACTAATCACTTATCACTAATGAAGAGGCCTAGATGTGATTTATTTGCTTGTAAAATGTATATACAGTGGTGCAATTAAGTCATTTTTACAGCAAAGATCATCTTGAAGAAAAAAAAAAACAACAAGTCCAAAAGGCTGATCAGATGAGGATGGGTTTCCATTTAAGTCTGGTTTCTCTCAAGGTTTCTTCCTCATGCCTTCTCAGGGAGTTTCTCCCTCACCACAGTCACCATTATGGATCTCTCATTATGGACAAACTTACAATTGCAAGGAACAAACTTTCAATTTTTGGAGACAATGTCCATTGTTAAAAACGCTATATAAATGAAAATGAATGGAACTGAATTGATTGTTTCGTCTATGTTGTAGAAACCCTTCATGCTGGAAAGCCTTTATTTGACTAAAACCAGGTGACACTATTTATCTTCACCATATTCCCAGACACAATTTAAGTATATAAAGATAGCAAGCTGTAAAAGAAGTCAAAAGTTCAACTCTTTACAGCATTATAACGTGCACCAGGTGAATAAATACTTATCTGGAATGCATGCATAGGCTTTAGATCCCCTCCGATTATTTCTTTATATATACTGATAATGATTATTATAGTCTGATGGTCCAATACAAATATTTGGCTTGATTGTATTGACTAAGATTAATTTTGGAGGATCCGGTGACTGTGTGAACGTTATTGTGAACGCAGCTGACGTGAGATCGAATGCTTGCACAATAATTAAAATTTACAGCTCAGTTGATTAATTCTCGGCTGACATTCGGTTGATATGTAATGCATGTGAAGGCTTGTAGTAAGTATTGTAGCGTAGTCGTTTTTGTGCATGTTAGGTATGTCGATGAAAACATAGAGGAATCTCTAAAACGCAGACATTTTGCAGTTTTTCACTACTGCAATAGGGAGGAGAAGGTTTTCTCTGGTGTCTTATTTATCTTATCAATAAACCTCCCAGCACAATCTGACCTCTAAACGTATCTTTAACAAGGCTTGACTTTTTCCGTCATTTCTTTCTAGTGCCTCATAGATGAATATGTTCAGAACAGCTCATTGGAAGGATAAATATCAGTGACCTTGACCCACATTTAAGGCCAATACGTACATTTTATTGTAAAAAATACACTACTAATGGAACATTTAATTTATGTATTCTTTTTCAAAAACAGACATGAATCAAAAAAAGAGATAATACAGCGATAAAAGTTTATGTTTTTATTACATATTACATTTCATTGTTGACGTTCGCCGGGTTTGTTCTTAAATGTTGTTATTTTTTACCAGTTCTGTACTTGCTGCAGGCTTTATTGGCTCTCTAGAGGGATATTAAATATACTTCATGCTGCCTACACCTGATTAGAAGCACATTTGCAAAAATGTTGATGGCAGGTCAGAGCGAGGGCTGAAATCTGAACTGCAGGCCATGGAATTCCCCATGACCACCTTGTCAAGCCAACAGCACAGCATGACATGCAGCCCCATGTCGTTTCTACTACCACTTTGCACTTGTCCACTCTCTGAAACCCCCCATCACTACCCATCTTACCCCTCAAACACCACACTGACCAGTGAAGGGGATAATATGACCAAAGCACAAATGACTGGCTGATGATGAACATTTATAAGTAATCAAATGCTATCCAAGAAGGTAAAGCCCAGAGATTGTGGACATCATTTCGAAGAGAGTAGAGAAAGCTGAGCCAGGTCAGGGTGCCCTTTAAAGGAACTTTCTGTCTTTTATACGAAAACACCTGAAATATTGCTGTTCTTCTGCAGGATTACTTTTCACCATGAGAGAATCGTTACTCAACAATCTATATCACAGTGACCCTGTTTTAGACTCTATTTTGGACTCTTTGTCAGTTTTTTTTTGGGAGATTTTGAAAAGGACAATGCACAATGCAGGGCACTAAAACAATCACTGGTGTATACAGGTTTTTCATCCTTTACCTAACCGGAAGCTATTCCTTATCTCAATTTGAATTGTATCATTGCATGAGCCGAAGTTGTGTCATAAAATCACAAAAGCAAAGTGCAGTTATCTGGTAAAGCTTAATGGTTAAAGCTTTAGATTTTTATTCTGCAAGTTGTAAGAAATCACACACAGACCAAGCTGCCACCCCTGGGCCCCTGAGCAAGGCCCTTAATCTTATAGCTGCTTAATTGTATTAATAAGATAAAAGTAAGTTGCTCTGGATAAGGGTGTCAACACACAGGATCACATAATCTGCTATAGAATTTGTCTAAGATTTGATTGGGACTATCTCATGTAGTTTAAATACTATAATAATATAATACTAATCTAAAAAACAATGCTGCGCATTACAAGCAACACTCATGGAGAGAATGCTAGACTGAGTCTACACTAGTTGAAGAAGAGGGCATCAGTGTTTAGTTCTAACGAAAGACAAAAACGTGTTTAGGGAAAGCAAAACATTTGTAGCAATATAAATGCTATCTACATAACCAGGTCCTGGATCTGAACTCCTTCATTCTCTGCAGGCATTTGCTATTTTACTGGACATGATTCCAACCTTGTACCGACCCCTGGCTGAACCTTCAGGGTGTGAAGTTATTGGCATCTGGCATGTGGTGGCACGAGGCCATGGCATGTCTGTGACGCTGGGTACTGCAGTCCACAATCCACACCTCACTGCATTCCATATATAACAACAATCTGTGATCTGACAAACATTCTCTATGAGGACAGACAGACAAACAGACAGACAAACAGACAGACAAACAGACAGACAGACAGACAGACAAACAGACAGACAGACAGACAGACAGACAAACAGACAGACACAGAAAGACAGACAGACAAACAGACAGACAAACAGACAGACAGACAGACAGACAGACAAACAGACAGACAGAGACAGACAGACAGACAGACAGACAGACAGACAGACAGACAGACAGACAGACAGACAGACAAACAGACAGAAAGACAGACGTATATAGATAGATAGATAGATAGATAGATAGATAGATAGATAGATAGATAGATAGATAGATAGATAGATAGATAGATAGATAGATAGATAGATAGATAGATAGATAAATCTGGAAGGTGGATGTGATGGTCAGGGGTAAACAAACTTTTTTTGGGAATGTAACATGGAATGTATAGAAGCATATTGAAATATACAGACAGTTTAATGGCAACAAAATCACATTCAATTGAGAAAAAAATAAAAAGTGATCTAAAAATGTATGTACTTGTGAGATCTGCAAAATCGCTGGCATTCGATATCTCTTGTTCCGAACGCACTGCGCTTTGCAAACATCCCACATACAGCGCTAAGTGGCACCGTATATGTAGTCAAACACTCACTTTACAGAAGCCAAGTTACAAAAGCCTATTTGCCTTCACCTTGCTGAAGACCTAAATACACCCACACCGCCCCAAAACAAGCCAAGCTCATCTTACAAAACCGCTAATGGCCAAAAGAGCCCAGTGGTTCCTCTGTCACCATAGCAACAGCATCCTTCCTAACACTCAATGTTTTGGAAGTGTCTGGCTCTCCACAACCCTTTACTTCTTTACTCTCGAAAGCACTCACAACAGTGAACAGCAACCACTTCACACCAACTACAGCGCTGAATACGCGAGCGAGAGAAAGTATGCGAGGCTGCGAGACTAGCTCGGATCAGCGGGTCTGCCTTGTTAGAGGCCGGCGATTTGAATTAAACCTTGCAGTGAATGAATACGGTCCTGAAATGGAGTAAAAATGAAACTCCAAAGCTAATTTTTTAGTCTGTAATCAATAGGTTGCTCATTAGGGTCCCTGCATGTGCTAACTTGTAACAGCTTGCCAATTAGGCATAGGCAGTTAATAGCATTGATGCAAGAACTGCCAGCTGCCTTACTTTGGAAAAAAACGAGAAAACAGGTAGCTTTCTTGTGGTCTGAGATGACGCACTGTAAATGGGTGGGTTACTTTTTACTTTTACATAAAAACCTTTACATTTCACTTTTATATAAAAGGTGCTCGGTTATTTGTTAGAATCTTATAGGAGCGAATTTGTCCAATAAGCTAAGAGTTGCCTCATTTCATCGAAGCTTGCTCTTTATATCTATGGTCCAAAGCAAAAATTCATCTAATTCCCTTCCGTAATGTCCAGGATTTCAGTTTCTGTGTTTATTGTAAAATTCAAGTGTAGTTTTGTAGGTAGGTTGTAATTTGTTACATGCAGTTTATAGCAAAACTACTTTTAATACTACAAAAATACTTTAAATACTAAAATAAGGTAAGCATTGGATATTTTAATAATGATGACTCAAACAGATTTAAAATGTTATCGTCTATCTGTCATTAATGTCTGTCTGTCTGTCTGTCTGTCTGTCTGTCTGTCTGTCTGTCTGTCTGTCTGTCTGTCTGTCTATCTCTGTCCATCTATCTATCTATCTATCTATCTATCTATCTATCTATCTATCTATCTATCTATCTATCTATCTATCTATCTATCTATCTATCTGTCTGTCTATCTGTCTGTCTGTCTGTCTGTCTGTCTGTCTGTCTGTCTGTCTGTCTGTATATCTCTGTCCATCTGTCCTATCTATCTATCTATCTATCTATCTATCTATCTATCTATCTATCTATCTATCTATCTATCTGTCTGTCTGTCTGTCTGTCTGTCTGTCTGTCTGTCTGTCTGTCTGTCTGTCTGTCTGAAAGACAGACAGACAGACAGACAGACAGACAGGTAGACAGAAACTCCACACTGAAGTATGAAGCATGATTTATTTATTTATTTTTGAAACACCAAATCCATATGCTTATGAAGATTCTTTTGCTCTTAACAACACTTAAGTGCATTAAAAAGGAAGAAAAAAAAAAGGGAAAAAATGGATCGCACTTGCACCACTGAGCTTCACCTAAAAATAACTTTTAAAGGATTGACCTCATGCTTAAACATCTGAAACAAACATGTCTCCATAAAAACACTAGCTCTGAATGTGAGTGGGTGCTGCTAAAGTGGGAGGCAAATTTCCATCTGATTTCCATTTGGTTTTTTTTTGTTTTTCTTTCTATCCCTTTTTTCGAGAAGAATGCTTTGTTATTGTCTCCTAGCATGCCTGACCTGTCTAATTTCGATACAAAGCAAATCTAACTTCCCAAAAAAGAAAAAAAAAACACACACACATCCCCACATGTCCACGGATTTATAGCAATCAAATTTTCATGAAGCCCAATGAATTGACCAGCAAGCTCTATTTCTGGCACTGCATAAACCACATCGTGTTCGAAAGTCAGTTTTATTTATTACACACTCTTCTATGTAAAAACATATTAATCTAAAACAAAAATACATATTCAGGCACAATTTGTCATTTGTCTACACCACTTCATTTTTAAGTATGTGAAATGTCTTGTATAACGGATGTGTTTATATGAATTGGGCCCCATAATCTCATTGGATTACATTCATGATGTAAAAACATAAATATACATACATAAATATAGTGTTTACAAAACTTCTAAACTCCTTATTTTGTAGAGTTACAACCTGCCAAATAAAATAAACTTGTCTGCTATTTCCTGCTACACAAACTAACCCATAATATTTTAGTGGAGAAAAAAAATGCCTATTTTTCTAATTAATTACCAGCTCAATAAACGCCTCTGCTCAAGCTGTGTAAATGAGATAATTGTAAGCTGGTCTGGGGCCATGCACCAGATGTCATAAGTGTAAATGTATACAGTAGGTCTTCTTTTTTGGCTGCTCCCATTAGGGGGCACCACAGTGGATCATCCGTCGTTATAAGTGGAATATTTGACTTGTCATGTTTTTCGCTGGATGCCCTTCCTAACGCAAGCCTCCTCGTTTATCCGGGCTTGGGACCGGCACTAAGAAAGCACTGGGGAGGTGGTTGCTCAGTGGTTAAGATGTTGGACTTCTCATCAGGTTGTAAGTTAAAATCCCAGCACCACCAAGCTACCAAGTTGTATGAATGAGATTATTATAATTCACTCTGGAGAAGGGCATCTGCCAAATGCCATACATAAAAATATAAAACCCCAATTTTAAATTGAGATCTGTTAACTAACCGCAGTACACAATCTTTACCTGTTACCTACAAAGTATTCTGTAAATTGATAGCAGTTTAATTGAGGAAGCAGCCCTATTCGCTTGCCTCAGGAGAGGCTTGTTCTGCTGGGCTTCAGCTCTCACAGCCTCCTCTTTCTCCCTGTAAGTAATGTCGCCAGCCAATTAGTGCAAAATTCTAGTAAACTGCTTAAATTGTGAAGAGGAACAAGATCATGCTGCTACAGGCCTAAGAAAAGTGAACTAATTAACCCTGAAATCATGGTGATTGTTCAATTTGGTGTAATTGTCTTTAGCTTTCCTGTGGGATCGGAGCAAAGAGTGCGCTCACTGGAAAAAAAATAAAAACACATACAATCTAGAGGGTATTCTATACACTCAACGTATGAAAATTTCACCTCTCTAAAACAGAATACAAAGTAGATACAGAGTGCAGGGAACATTTTTAATTATAGTAGTATATTTGAATGCACTATGTAGGAATATTCATTTGTGACAATGTAAACAATACGCTTTGTCATTGTTTTTTGTGAGACCTGGAAAATTGCTCTTGCTCCACCTGGACCTTCTCCAATTATCCCAAATGTTTTTTTCGCTCTGGGCAAATTTATCTCTATGAAATAGGAGGCACAGCTTCTCCTCTCTCTCTCTCTCTCTCTCTCTTTCTCTCTGCAGGAGATGTGAAGTCCTGCATCTCACTTCATCACTCTCTCTATCTCTTTCTGTTTCTCTGGTCAGGTGATGGTCATGGATGCCTGGCTGTGGGCACTAGGGTTTATGACTGGACCGATCTGGGTACACTCTGTGGGACTCTTCTGTACGCTGCAGACCAGGCCTATTTCTGGGAGCCTATACAAAGAAGGGGATGTAATTATTGGTGGTCTGTTTCCTGTGCATTTTGAAGCCCCTGAACCTGACCAGATGTTCACACAAAGGGTTCAGGGAAGCCGTTGTTGGGGGTGAGTACAAAGTCTAATGCAGTTATCATTGTACATTGCATAACATCTTTGATATTATTGCTGTAATCTTTATATATCACTCTCGGACTTAGGGCCGACCTGAGATCATATGGTTGGCTCCAAACCATGATCTTCACAGTAGAGGAAATCAACCGGAACCCAGTTCTATTGCCCAACTTCACACTGGGCTATCTGGCTGCAGATACATGCTTGGCCGAGAGCAGTACGCTGAGCGCTGCACTGGCAATGGTAACTGGGCAGGTGGAGACCGTATCTGGGGAAGAGTGCACTATGGCTCCTAATGTGCCCATCCTTATTGGAGATGCACGCTCATCTGCTTCCATAGTGGTGGCTGATACCTTGGGTGTTTTTGATATTCCTATGGTAAATAGCAAATTGACAAAATGTGCACCATTTTTCTTTATTTAGGTTTTGTTTCTACAGTACATCTCTTTGTATTTATTCTCTTTAGGTTAGCTACTTTGCTTCTTGTGCCTGCCTCAGCGATCGCACCAAGTACCCCACCTTTCTCCGCACTGTTCCAAGTGATGCCTTTCAGGCTAAAGCCATGGCTCGTCTTTTGCGCCTGATGGGCTGGACCTGGGTGGGTGTCATATCTGGAGATGATGCATATGGAAAAAGTGGTGTGCAGCTACTGCTTAAGGAACTGCAAATTTCTGGAATATGCATTGATTACATGGAGATCATCCCCAAGTCTTTTGCACCAAACAGAATGCAAAGAATTGTCGAACGAATCCAGAGCTCTGCAGCTTTGGTAGTGGTGACTTTTGCTATCAGCCCTGATATGGAAGTCCTGCTGAGGGAAGTGGTGAGACAGAATGTGTCTGACAGACAGTGGATTGCTACTGAAGCCTGGAGCACTTCCAGCCAGCATGCTGCTTTGAGTCCTGCCTGCTTGGCTGGGACTCTTGGTTTTGCTCTCAGGCAGGTTGATATCCAGGATCTGGGCTCTTATTTGTCAAAAGTGAACTTAGAGGAGTATCCAAAGGAGCCACTGGTGCAAAGTGTTTGGGAGGAATTGTTCGGATGCAAATTCGGAGCACAAACCCAAACAGGACTTCTGAAACCCCAATGCACAAGCTTGGATAAAATCAAAGAGCAAGTCGAAACCTATTTTGATATAAATTATAATGTGTACAAGGCTGTGTATGCTATTGCAAATGCTATTCAGGATATGCTGGAATGTGAGCCTGGAAAAGGCCCTTTTGAGAATGAAGAATGTCCTGATATTAAGTCAATAAGACCCAAGCAGGTAAAACTACTTATACAGAAACGTGTATACAGCAAAATGCATTCTGATCCCCATTGGTTTGAGTCTGTACACTTTGCATAAAGAAGATTATTGTTGTGGGTGTTTGTTGACAGCTTCTACACTATCTAAAGACTGTGCAGTTCTCGACACCAGTGGGTGAATGGGTCCAGTTTGATGAAAACGGGGATCCAGCTGCCTCATATGACATTGTTAACTGGCATGTAGGGGCTGACGGAAAGGTGGTATTCGTCCAAGTGGGCCGATTTGATGCAGTGAAAGGACCTGAGAGGGACTTTCAACTTGATCTCGGGAAAGTGTTCTGGGGAGGAGGCTGGGGTGATATGGTAAAAATGTGCTGGTTGGGTCTTTTGTAATTGGTGTTTTTATATATATTTTATATATATATATATATATATATATATATATATATATATATATATATATATATATATATATATATATATATATATATATATATAAAAGGTATTATGGAAGGTATTAATTAACATTTGGAACATTTCTGAACATTTAAAAACAGATTTTTCCGCCTGACATTTAGGTTCCAGTGTCTGTGTGCAGTGAGAGATGTCCTCCTGGTAAAAGAAAAGCTGTGCAGAAAGGAAAGCCTGTCTGCTGCTATGACTGTATAGCATGTGCGTCCGGGGAGATCAGCAATGCTACTGGTATTGTACAGTGCCACTAAAATGGGGAAATCTGAAACATTACCCAACCCACCGATAACACTATTAATCCACAAATGAATCCATAAACTATCAAAAACTAAAATGTTTTGTGTTTCTTTCTAGACTCTACAGAATGCACCAAATGTCCTGAGAGATTTTGGTCCAACACTGACCATACAGAGTGCATTCCAATGATAGTGGAGTTCCTATCCTTTCAAGATAACATGGGCATCATCCTCTCTGTGCTTTCAGCTGCTGGAGCAGCTCTTACCGTTACCGTCCTGGCTGCCTTTGTCCGTCATCGAGACACACCCCTGGTCCGTGCCAACAACTCCGAACTGAGCTTCCTGCTGCTGCTGTCTCTCTCTCTCTGCTTCCTGTGCGCGCTGGCTTTCATTGGCCGGCCAGCACCTTGGTCCTGCATGCTGCGCCATACTCTGTTTGGGATCAGTTTTGTGGTGTGTCTGGCTTGTGTTCTCAGTAAGACAGTGGTGGTGCTGGTGGCTTTCAGAGCAACTCTTCCTGGCTCAAATGTGATGCGATACTTTGGTCCTCTTCAGCAGAGGGCAGGTATTTTCCTCTGTACGCTGATACAAGTGGGGATCTGTGTGTTATGGCTGGTTCTAGCACCTTCTTTACCCACAGAAAGTGCAGGTGGTGAGCTTGGAGCACGGGTGGTACTTCAGTGTGCTGTAGGCTCAATGGCAGGTTTCTCTCTGGTTCTGGGTTACATCGGCCTACTGGCTGCTGTTTGCTTCCTGCTCGCCTTTTTTGCCAGAAAGCTTCCAGACAATTTTAATGAAGCAAAGTTCATCACTTTCAGCATGTTGATCTTCTGTGCTGTGTGGATCGCATTTGTTCCAGCATACGTCAGCTCTCCAGGGAAATACACGGTAGCTGTGGAGGTCTTTGCCATCCTAGCCTCAAGTTACGGCCTTCTGCTGTGTATCTTTGCCCCCAAGTGTTACATCATCCTACTCAGGCCGGATAAAAACACAAAAAAGAACATAATGGCCAAATAAAAGGAACGATTTAAGACTTTCTTTGGGATTTTCTAGTCATGAAATGTATAAATTTATATAATAATTTATATAATATAATCTATGGCATCATAAATCTCCACACTGGCATTTTTCTGTCTAATTAATTCATCTTTTTTTGCCTTTCCTCCATGACAGACAACCAAAACCACACGTGAGGCAGACGTTGCACACGCACTCCACTTCTCTCTATTGCTATCTCGCTAACGTAGACTAAACATTTTTTTTTCCACTCCCACGATCTGATAGAGTGCCTATTCATCCCCACTTCCGAGCACTGTAGGTTATCAGGAACCACTTCTTTATCACTTTTTCTAATCACACTGCTGAAAACCTCAGCTGGATTAAACAATGACCCCGGCAAAGTCAAAAAGACCTGATTCCTCTCATTTGTTTACCCTGGTGTAGGGGTTTGATGTGGTTAATCACCAATGTACAGTTTGTGCAGAAGAAAGGGAACGAAATACAGGATTATGACTGCAGGATAAACTTTAGCTCCTCATATTTTAGCAAATCTCTTTTCTATTCCATTTTTTACAAGCAAACACTGACCACTTAGCTGATGTCTAAACGTATTCATGATGTAATATCTAGCTATGACAATAAATCATACAATAAAAGGCATTATACATACATTTGAAGTATATGAAGTAGTTTTTTGAGAAGTTTTTTGTCCACCATATGACACGCCACTTCTAAAGCACTAAATGGTTTGGCTCCCATGTATCTATCCTGTCTTTTAACACGCTACAATCCGTCACGCTCCCTAAGATCTCAAAACTCTGGGCTTCTAGTAGTTCCTAGAATAGCAAAGTCCACTAAAGGCGGTAGAGCATTTTCACATTTAGCTCCCAAACTCTGGAATAGTCTTCCTGACAGTGTTCGGGGTTCAGATACACTCTCCCAGTTTAAGTGCAGATTAAAAACATATCTTTTTAGCAAAGCCTACACATAATATACGTCTCACATCATAACCTTGTGCTCCAGAACATCTGATCACATGCACATTATCAACTTGTGCTGTTAATATCATGAACAGCAGCTACGCTAATTCCCCTCCACTGCTTCTCTTTCCCTCCCCATCCCGAGGCATCCTGAGGTTTGGACAGTTCCAGTCACGTTCCATCTCATGAAGATTATGGACCTTTAAAGAAGTAGATGCCAAACTCGCATAATAATCCCGTACCATCTAGAGACGTACCAGTGCCAATTGGATCCCACTACATGTGTGGAGTTGTGACATTGGACCTCCTGGACTGTTTAAAGGCTCTGGCATGGAGAGCCAAGAGCTGGTGCTGGATCTGTGATGATCACAAATGTTGAGCTCATGAGATTTACATTTACTACATTAACTAGGAGCTACTAACCATAAAGACTGTATAAGACTGTAGAACAAACATTACTTATAATCATATACTCCAGTGCTCATGTTAGTTCTCACTCTCCAGTGTTCTGTATTGTTGATAGATTTATGATTAAACTCTTGATGTCACCCAAATGAGGATGGGTTCCCCTTTTGAGTCTGGTTCCTCTCAAGGTTTCTTCCTCATAACATCTAAGAGACTTTTTCCTTGCCACAGTCGCCACGGCTGCTCATCAGGGATAAATGCACACCATTTACCTTGACTGGTGATTTCTGTAAAGCTGCTTTGAGACAATGTGTGTTGGGAAAAGCGCAATAGAAATAAACTTGACTTGACTTGACTGTTTGCCTTTTGCATTATCTTTCTACTTTCTACACCAAATTTATGAGATTTCAAAAATGTTTCTATTTTGCATTGATATAATATTTCGTTGTACATTTATGTGATCAGCAGTTACTTGATAACCCCCCTAAAAAAAATAAAAAATAAAAAATAAAAACCCACAACAACAACATGTATTAGATTAGATTAGACATGCAGGATCATGGTTGGCACTAGTGATGGGTCGTTCATTCTGAACAATCTTTAATGTGACACAAAAAAACGATTAGTCTTAAAAAGTGATTTGTTAATTTTTTACTGGATGTGCATGAGCAAAGCATTGCAAAGTCGTAGGTTAAGTACAGGAAACAGAATTAAGTAGTTTACCTCTCGACTATTTTAGTCTGAGTCGTTCGTTTTCTTACCATGTGACTCCCATAGATGCTATGCAGTGCATTACACAGGAAACAGAATTGAGCAGTTCTTCTCACGAGTCCTTGGTCCGCATCATTCTTACTTTTGTCACATGACTCCCGTATAAGATAAGCAGGTGATTAAAGGATTATAGAAACAAAATTAACCAAATAAGAAAATAATAAAAAGATTTGTACATTTTGACAAACGAGATTCAAAGAACCGATTCATCAACATTATCCGATCTTCACATCATTATTTATATACAGTATTTGTGTGTGTGTGTATATATATATATACAAACAACAAAAACAAACTGGTTAAAACTAAATTCTAAAATGAATCTGATTCTCGGCTCCATGTGAACGTTTTGACAATATTGCATACAGATACAAAACAAATTATTCTATTGAGGATCAGCCAGATGAGGGCTGATAAGATGATAAGTTCCCTTTTAAGAGCCACTTCCTTTCAAGGTTTCTTTCTCTCCTGCTCTCAGGGAGTTTTCCTTGCCATCATTACTTGTTTCTAAGAGATAAAGGCAACCATTTGGAAAATGATACCCAGGTTTCTGTAAAGCTGCTGTGTTCCAAATCCCCCCCAAAAATCTCATTGAAACATCTGAACACAGGCTTCTATAAAGGGGTAAGCTTGAAGAAAAAATCAGATTTTCTGTAAAGAGGACCTGTAATCATGAATGTTGAATATTCAAGCTACTGAACATTTGCTTTCTGTGTTAAACTGCCTCGTCCTTTGCTTTAAGTATATGAATGCATTTCATGGGTAGTTAAAAGTAATTTTATGTACCCCTCGTCCTCTGATGATAACACAAAATCACCCTAAAGTTGATTATTTTTCATTTATTAATAAAAAAAAACACTACTACACAGCCCTGAAGCAAGTTCCTGTTCTCACTTATGTTACAGCACCTAAAAAGTCCCTTCCAAACCACATTTTCTTCACTTTTGAAGTTAATAAGACATAAAAAAGTGCTTCGTTCCCTCCCATGATGGAAAAATGTATTACATGGAGGCTCCTTTCATAACCATTAAATAAACATCATAGTAAAAGCTTCACCAAATCAAAGCCTGTTTGATTTCTTTTTCTTGTGAAATAACAACATTAGCCTTGAAATAATGACAGAACTTGGAATTAGTTGCTCCTATTAGGTACGACCACAAAAGAACATGCATTAAAATAAACCTGCTATTTGCCTCAGAGTTGCTTTAAAGTATATAATACTCTCTGACCAATACTATTTGAACGTCCAGCAGTGCTGTGGTATATGGTGACATTGTGTTCGGTCACTGAGAGTGACTGGGTGACGTAAAGGAATGCGAAGGCCCATTGATTTCGCTGACAGATTTGCAGACGTAAACATACTTCAGCCTCATGCGTACATTCATCACTTACTTTTATTTTACAAGCAAATTGTGGCTCAGCTTATGTCTGACTTTTAATAGCAAACTTCGGTTTGGCTTCGCTGAAATTCAGTCATGATCCTAATTAAGCTCACATCTGGTTGGCACACACGGCCTACTTACGGCTAGAATAAAGACACCAAAAGCTGTCCCTGGATAGTTTCTGTGCCCTGACAGTTCAAAGGAGTAACAGCTGGAAAGGGAGTCAAATTCCCACAAAAATATGCACCCATGATAATGGTTTTCCCCCCACAGTCCAAATATAGGTGTTGTAGATAATGTGTGATGTTCAGGAAGACCGGGATATGCTGCTCAGCAGGGAAAGATGTGTCCAGCATTACATTTTTCCCATGTCTCCTACTAAATCATCTAAAAACATTCTGCATATATGAATGTATCAGTAATGATAATCTTATCCAACCAAGTGAGTTTGCCAAAGAAAACACCTCCTTCCTTATCAACAGCGTATAAACAAAGAACATTTTAGCTAGCTGTTTACTTAGCAAAATGCTATTTAGTTGCATTCACTTTCTAGGAGGTTGGAAAGTTAACTCATACATGTGGCTACCTATATAGGTCACAAGCATAAAGAGTGCTTCAATCGTACTCAGAAAATGACCTCATAATCATCACATTAGATGCAACAGCAGTAATCAGGTTCGGGTCAAGGATTTTGCAGCATTTAGCATTTTACATTAAATGTACCTGTTCTTCTGTGTCAAACATCGTTAACATTCTGCTATCCCTTCTGACTATACATTTGTCACCTGAAGTGTAGACACATAGACGTGTAGAAGTAGAACGTTCTGTTATACGCTGACCGAGTTTTTAAATTAAATTAGCGAAAATATACAGTCTTTTATTTGTAGCTAGCTCAAAGTCTTCTGGGGTTAAGAACATTTTCATTGCTTTCAAATGGTAATTGCATAAACTTTATTGAGTATTTATGTTAACAGTATGTAAATTTGCTGAAGTAAACACCTCCTTCATTATCAATAGATTTAAGTCAAATTAGTTTTCACTTGTTTTTTAGTTTTGCTTGCTAGCTAGCTTATGTTAACTCATACATGCGGCTAGCTATTTAGGTGACTATTTAGCAAAAATTCCTCTTAAAACCTTATTCTGACAATACCTCATAATTATCACATTAGATTTATTAACATACTATCTAGATATACACATGTGCTCACAGCAGTTTGCTATATGTTGACTGGGTGAATTATAAAAATGTTATGTCTCTATAATAATAATTATAATTAAATATAATAATAATTATTATTATATTATATTATATTATATTATATTATTATTATTATTACTAAATAAAATAATAATAATAATTATAATAATAATATAAAAATAATTATTATTTTATTATTTAATGTTGTCAGGTATATTATTAAAAAAAAAATTATAATCATAAAAATGTTTATACCACAAAAAAATATATTATTATTAGGTCATTTGTCAGTTCTAATCTCAGTAGTGCACCCAGTTATTTGACTTAAGCAGGTACATAAATTACATAAATAATGAAACAGTTTTGGGACTTTAGTTGCCAAATGTAAATATTGTTCCATGTGGGAAATATGCGATGTCAAATTTATTGGTGAATAAATTATGGAAGTACGTTATATGTTAATATCCCACAAGTCTGAATATCTGAATAAAATTTTTTATCAATTATTATTATTAATTATATTATATTATATTATATATTATAAAATATTATTATTATAGAACGTCTTTAGATGTCAGATCAGCATATTCCGATTCAGAATTTCTCAATTTATATTATTGTTTAGACTGTGCTAGCTTTGATTTATTTGGGTTGCACTGTAGAAAAGTGGCTTTCCTTCCACTTACATCTCATAGTTGAGTGCTCTTTTTCTGATTCCACAGGGGAATTATTACTTCTTTGCACATCACAGCGATTTAGGAAGCTGGGGTTAGAGCACAGGGTCAGCCATGTTACAGCACCCCTGGAGCACAGAAGGTTAAGGGCCCCAAGAGTGGTAGTTTGGTTATAGCAGAGCTTGAACCCCTGAACTTCCAATCAGTAACCCACAGCCTTAACTATTGAGCTACTACTTCCCCTAACTGCAGCCAAAAGTCTCATGTTATTTAACTGTAACCATTACAAAAAAAATCCACATCATGTACTCTGTACATTAGCATGACAGCATGCACTACACTTAATTTTTTTGATAAATATATCTAAATATCTAAATCTAAATATATTTGCACAATTTGTTTTGTCTGCATATAACTATTTTTGTGACCAATAAAAAAAATCTATAATCTTAAATCCTGTAGGATCAGATAGCATGTTGGAATCGATCTGAAAGAGCCTACAGATACGTACAATACCAGATTGAGTGCTGAGTTTCACAGTCCACATTCTCAGTTTCAGGTTTATTATCTATCTCATGTTTTGGTCTCCTTTAAAAGCGTACTCAGTGCTATGAAAGGTGCTGGGGTTCACCAGAGCAGATCTCTGGCATTAAATGTTGCAAGCGGTCAGATTTCACTGCAAAGAGAGCATTCAGTCCCTCTGAACAGGGCTGGGGTCAGGTGATACACTTGCATGGAAACGCAAACCACTTCTAAAATACATTCTTACATGTCAACACATTTAAACACATTCAATGACTTTTAAATGCAGCTTCTATTTTACTTTGAATTCTGAATACTTTAAAAGGAACCGAGACGTTTAGACATGACCCAGTTCACATTCCTTTAACACATGCTGAGAGGGTCAGATTTGCACCACTCTTCATATACACTGATAGACAGATAGATCACTTTATTCACCCCAGAGGGAAATTCTCTACTGCTTAGTGATTAGAAACCTCACAGCTTAAGACCATGTCGTTACTTTTACGTCACACCAGGCAACCACTTGACATTTGAGTAAATTATTTGTATCTGGCGTCTTTATTCTGATATTTTCATTTGGGTTGTGTGATCAGCAGAGAGTTGTGTTGGCTTGCTAGATAATGAACTAAACCAGAGCACTAGTGCCCCCTGGTGGTAGAAACAGAACGCACCGGTTTAAAAGTTGGTCTTGGTTAAAAGGGCAATAATAATAATAATAATAATAATAATAATAATAATAATAATAATAATAATAATAATGAGTGGTAGCTCCAGTGGTTAAGGTGCTGGGTTACTGAAAGGAAGATCGGAGGTTCAAGCCCCGGTATCGCCAAGCTACCACTCTTGGGCCCTTCAGCATGGCCCTTAACCCTCTGTGCTCCAGGGTCAGCCATATCATGGCCATATGATGGGCCCTGCGCTCTGACCCGAGCTTCTGAGTTGGGATATGTGAAGAACGAATTTTATTGTTCTGTAATGTACTGTATATGTGACAAATAAAGGCTATTCAATTCTAATAATAATAATATTTACATTCAAGTATTTAATATTATTTTAATATTTATTTTACTCACATATTCTTTCCAGTTATAGATTTGCACACTAGGACTTAGGCCCCAAAGATCCCTTAAAATAAAATTACATCAAATAATAACACAGTGTTTATCATTCTAGTAAAAAAATTATGTATAGAAAATAAAAGCCGCAGACATCACCTCCCACCCTTTTGAGACATAAGATATTTTTTTGTATTTTTTTGAGGCATAAAGATAATGATGTAACATTTTGGGGCAAAAATACATAACAGGACCCCAAAACTGGATGCTAAAATAGCAAAAATCTCTACTGCGACTGTGAACTTTCCAGGAGAGCTGACATAAGCTGGTATGTAGGCAATCCAAACAGCACAGAATATGAGCATGCTGAACGTGATGAATTTGGCTTCGTTAAAATTATCAGGCAGCTTCCGAGCCAGAAAAGCCAAGATGAAGCAAAAGGCGGCCATGCAGCCGATGTAGCCAAGCACACAGCCGAACAGTGCCACTGAACCCAGATGACATTCCAAGATGATCCGGTCACGGTACAGCCACGTGTTCTTCACTGGATATGGTGGACTTGTGGTCAGCCAAGCCACACAAACAGCACACTGTATGGCAGAGCAGATGAACACACCGAATCGCTGCTGAGGAGGCCGAAACCACCGTGCTGCATTATTGCCAGGCAGTGTGGCCCTGAAGGCCATGAGAACCACCAGTGTCTTGCTGAGCAGGCAGGAGAGACAAAGTGCAAAAGTCAAACCGAAGGCGGTGCGTCGGAGTGGGCAAGCCCAGCGCGAGGGCTGGCCTAGAAAAGTGAGGGCACACAAGAAGCAGAGAGAGAGTGACATCAGTAGCAAGAAGCTCAGCTCTGAGTTGTTGGCCCGCACCAACGGTGTGTCTTTGTGACGAATGAAAATGACAGCTACGGTCACTGTAGCAGCTACACCCAGGATGGAGGTGGCTGCAAGGGCCATTCCAAAACCCTCAGTGTAGGACAGAAACTCAATCTGCTTGTCGACACAGCTGTCTCGTTGTGGGTTGGACCAGAGGTCCTCAGGGCATAGTGTGCAATCTGGCTGATCTGAGAGCAAAGATAAATAAGTTTAATTAGTGTTATGATGTGGGAGTGCAGTCATTCCAAACGATTATGTGGCAACCTTTATAAACCTTTTACATGGTAATATTATATATAATATATACAAACAGAAACATAACCTAAAGTATGTTTGTCTTTGGTATGTACCACAACTGAAAGTAAAGTTCAAGCTTTTCCCAAAAGTGTAAAAAGAATGTTGCATTCCAGAGTTCAAACGAGAAATCAAATCCAAATCAAATATATGACCATAAAAATCTTTATTCACAGCCCAAACCTTGGTATGTGCCACAGTGGTGCATAGTATTTGAGTAAATGCTCTTTCTTACTGTATTTATTAAGCAATTTGTTTAATGTTTTAACATTGAAATATTGCATTTCTGACTCAAGAAATAAAAAAAAAAATTCTACTAAAAAACTACTATTTGCCACAGAATTGTAAAATATTTGAGTAAATGTTTTTTGTTACTGTATTTTTGGCCGCTTTATATTTTTACTGAGTTTAAGCTACTAAAAACTTTTCCTCTCTACTCAACTACATTAATGATTCAATATCTGTACATGTTACTCCGCTATGTTTTGCACGGCAGCTTTATCTGCTTTGGTTTATTTATTCTGCAGAAGAGGCGATATTGCCATCGCCATTTTATTTGTCCATTGAATACTAAAGGTTCTTCTACTTTGTAGCATGAAACTGTCATTTTATTTTTTTTAATTGCTTTACTACTTTGTTGTAGTTTTTTTTTTTTGACTGACTTGTTTGATCTTCGTTTCATTCTGGCATGTTGAAGAGACTGTTGGTTGATGTTGGTTAATGCGGTGTCGAGGTGTACCATTTGATTTAGGTGTATTTTATAAAACAAAAACTCACAATTGAACTGTTTTTGACTTACATTACATTAAACTAACATAAAGACAAGTGCATGTATGAGCACTGTTCAAAATGAGTCAAATACTCAAGTACTGTTCAAATCATGACTCAAGTCATAATGGAATTTGTGACTTTTAACTTAAATAGGTTTTGCAGTAAGATATCTATACTTTTATCTATACTCAAGTATGATTTTCAGGTTCTTTTTATACCTCTGATGTGCCACAACTAAAAATTATAGTTGTAGCTTTTTTCTTAAAGTATAAAATAAAATTTTAAATAAAATGACATTTAAATATTGCATTTCAGACTGAAACAAGGCAACAAACTAAATAAATTTGAATCACATTCAATTTACTCATAAGAAATAAAATACCAATCAAATATACAACCATGAAATTATCTACAACTCCATCTTTGTTCACAGCCTACAGTGATTTCACAGCTGTTTTTACACCTGGAATGCTCATTGCACAAAACCTGAGCATAGAATATATAATATAATATAATATAATATAATATAATATAATATAATATAATATAATATAATATAATATAATATAATATAATATAAAAAAACAATATAACTACATTTCTACATTAGTTTACTTAAATATATTTATGCCAATTTTTCTGCAATGACAGTTTTTTTTTTCCCAACATGCACAATATTTGAAAGAAAACCAATGTTTACCAGGTAATTCATATTTCATTCATAAATAACTCATTTTTGCTAAACTGGTTTTGCTTCATATTTTAGGAAAGATTTACTGATATGGAGTGCTTTAGTGTTTTACATTCATAAATATAGCAGTTAATAATATTATTATATTATTAATGATCATTTAATACTCTTTTAAATCTTTTGAATGTTGCATTAATGTAATATTACTGTGAAATAAAAATAAGTTCTGAAGGCTCTGGTTTAGTGACATACCTACGCCATTGCTGATGCTACCCTCTGCACAGGGTACGCAATCATAGCAGCAAATGGGTTCTCCCTTACGTGGGGCTTTCCTGTAGCCTGGCTGGCAGCTGGCTGAGCACACTGAAACGGGCATCTGAGAGGCAGAGAGAAATGTAGAATGAGAATTGAGACAAAAAGTTTAAGAGGAAGAATCATGCTAGTCGTCAGCTTTGATTCCTGTGAGATTGGGAAATTTCCCGAAATGTTTTTACCTCTTTGGAGCCACCTGGCCACACAATGGCATCCTGGTGGATGAGTAGTTGCTGTTCGGGAGGAAGAGACGAGTCGAAGCGTCCGACCGTAGCAAAGTGCATCGGCCCACCCCTGGGTTCCTTCTGCCAGTTTACAATGTCATAAGTTCCTGGAGGGTTTCCATATTTATCAAAGTACACAGAGTCACCGAACTCAGTGGTAAAGTTCACCTCCTTGAGGTACTTTATTACCTAGTGACAAAGTATGCTTATTAAAAATCTGGACAGGGATTCATAGCTTTACACTTTACTGTACAATTCTAAATCATTGTGCCCTTTAGGGAGTCTAGAAATACCTGCCAGGGGTGTAGACTGTAGATATCTGGACAGACTTGCTTAACGGTACTGCTTTCCTGTGTCTGGCAGATAAGCAAGTTGTGCAGAGCATGTGCTGCAGCAAACACAGCTTTATATATGTTATAGGTGACTCTGAGCTGGGAAACATCATTATAGATTGTCTCAGTGTCTTGAATCTGCTCGTCTCCGGTACACATGCGGTTATACTGGACCTGATCAGCCATAGAGCCGACAGGTAGACTTGTGTTGAAGGAGCACTGAAACACGGTTTCCCAGAATTCTTGTGCTGACGGATTATACGGCTCGCTGAATGGTCGCAGGCTTTGCAGGAAGTCTTTAAAACCTGGGATCTCGGCTCGGCGTATCGCAAAGCCAATAGTGCCACTGAGAACAGGATATTTAATGGATATGAGGGTGGAGGTTACCCAGGCCTCACTGGCCACCCACAACCTTCCTGTTATATTCTGCTTTACCATTTCCTCCAACACAGGCTGTATGTCTTCCTCAATGGCAAAGCCCACAAGCACACGTGCAGTAGAGTCTTTCATTAGTTTTACAATATCCTGGATTTGTTGCTGAGTGGGGGCTTTGGGAATGATGACTCGAAAGGCAACACATGCACCAAGATGGGTTACCTCAGCTGTGAACATGTCAATGCCGGTCCGTCCGTAAGCATCGTCTGCACCAAACGTGCCCACCCACGTCCAGCCAAAGTGCATGACAAGACGAGCCATGGCGCTGGCTTGGTATGAGTCACTAGGGATTGTACGGAAAAAATAGGGGTACTGCATTTTGTCACTCAGGCATGCACAAGAGGCAAAGTAACTGATCTGGGAATTCAAACAGAGACAAGGAACAGGGTCAGGGTGAAGCGAGGAATATTGCCTGGCCTGGTCGACATTGAGAGAATTAATTCTCATAAATTCGATTTTCTTTCTGGATTGGCTCTGTTAATTTCTCATAAAACGGCAGAATTTTTTTTTTAATGATTTATGCATGTTAACGATCGGACGGGTTTAAAAAAAATATATACGTAGGGAAAAAAAGTGAGATGTTATTTCCCAATTAAATTTTACAATACCAATTATTATATCATTAATTAACAGTTATTACATCTACAGACATTCAATACATTATACTGTTCAATCCTTTGGTGGGATGATCCACATTCACACACACTATGCTCTGAAAATACAGCTTACCATTGGGACCTTGTTTAAATTAAGCAGTCTGGAGATAGACATGGATGAGCTGGATGATGGGTCTCCTATGAGAAGAGGGATGGTAGGGGATGAACATGCCCCTGTGCTGTTCCTCTTCAGGGGCTGCGAGATCACAGACAAGGCGGTTCTTGCAGACAGAGCCATTGTCCAACATGTGTCATAGATCCTGTAGCCCAAAGTGATGTTGGGCAGCAATGTAGGATTTCGATTAATTTCTTCAATGAAAAAGATCATAGACTGAGACCAGCGTAAGGAACGCAGGCTTAACCTAAAGAAACGAGCAACATAAACACACACATAACAACAAAACAAATCCTGGTTAGTATTAGTTATGCTAAAATACAAACTTTTCATTGTGGATTATTTAGATAAACTGACGCATGATTAGAGAAAAACATTATTACAAATACAACATGACCTAACAATCATCATTGGATAAAAACAACATCCTCAGAAGCATTTTTTCACAAACATTTTACCCTTTGCATTTCCTCTTGTCTGGCATACTCCTGAAGTTCAGTTCCTGCTCCACACTCTTAGAATGGATGGGGAACATAGCAGCCAGAATCACCTCACCATCTTTATGGACCACTGCAGAGTCCAGGTCCTGCCAGGGCTGACATTCTTCCTCAGAGGAAGTGTGTCTGGGCCCGAGGAGAGACAGAAGCAAGGCTATGACCTGGAACACCATCATCCTTACTCAGCACTCAGACTGTACACTCCTGTGATGACATTAAACAAACGAATTTTATAGATGCGGATTATAGAAAAGCCTCTCTGTAGGGACAAAAGGGGTGACATACACACAGGCAAAGCCACGCATGCGCAAGATCATACACCGGTACGTGTACACACACACACACACACATACACACACTGTTGAGGAAAGAGAAAAAGAAATATCATATTTGTGTGCTTTTGGTTCCTAGATGTCAAACAACAACTGGTGAAATACAACAGATATATTTATATACAGTACACACATGTTCTCCTTCAGTAGTTTTTCTTTATTTACTAAATACTGAAAAAACATCCAAACTATAAAATAACACATTTGGACTAATGAAGCTAACAAAAATGTGCTAAAAAAAAACAAGAATATGTCCAAAGTATCTACATCTACACATCTGCTTTAATGACAGCTTGCCAAACTCAACATAGCAACAAGGAAGTCACCTGGAATACTTTTCGGCTTGTCAGGAGTTCATTTGTGAAATTTCTTGCTGTTCTATAGAACATCAGTTGTCTTGTGCAGAGGAAAGGGTGAGTACAGAGTCAATAGCCTTATTAGTGCTACTTTATCATTTCTTTCAAAAAAGACAGACAATCCAAAAAATATAAAAAACTTTAAATGTATCCATAAGTGCAGCCTTCAATACCATCAACCACTATGCTAAAACAGGCTTTCATGGGGACCGTCTCAGGAAAGGGAGACCTCCTTTGCTGCAAACAGAAAAGTGTATAAGAATTCCCAGCCTTAGAAACTTTACTGTACATAACTTTACATACATAGTTTGGGAAATTTACGGCAGACATTTTAACACCCACTGACCAGAGGAGACTGTGGGAGTCAGACCTGGTCGAATTGTGTCAAAGAACCAATTAGTACTTCAGAAGAAGAACAGAAGAAGAGACTTGCTTGGGCCTAGAAACACAAAAAATGGACATTAGATTAGTTAAAAAACTGTCCTTTGGTCTGATTCCAAGTTTGAGATTTTTAGTTTGGTGTCTTTTTAGTTGTATAGAGGATGAACGGACATTTCCTGAATGTGTGTTTCCCACTCTGAAGCATGGAGGAGGAGGTGTGATGGTGTGGGGCTGCTTTGCTGGTGACACTGTTGGTGGATTTTATCTCACAACCTACCGATTAGAAGGTGAGCACTGAACTACTACATCCACTATCTTGGATTTTCAAGGCTGCAAAAATCTCTGTTCACACTCTTCCAAATCATTTGTGTCTGAATTTCAACACTGAGGTCAGATAATAGTCATTGCATTACTATATAATACAGCCGTTCTGATATGGTCAGAAGCCAGCCTCGA
This sequence comes from Silurus aristotelis, assembly GCF_946808225.1. Taxonomy (NCBI): domain Eukaryota; kingdom Metazoa; phylum Chordata; class Actinopteri; order Siluriformes; family Siluridae; genus Silurus; species Silurus aristotelis. The sequence goes on along the minus strand of NC_139583.1, from coordinate 4,024,789 downwards.
GAGGTTGGTTCTCTGGTCAGACTTCCGAGCAGAAGAGGCCAGGTTGTTAGCTCTGCCACAAGATGTGCCTCAGAGTGCAGCCTCCCTCCAGCGGGTGTCTCTGACCGAGAGATCGCGGCAGATGGAGGAGACCCGCCGCCTCTCAGAAGGCCCCAACAGCTGCAGGACGCTGCCCTAGCTGCTCTGGGAGGGTCAGAGGCCAGCCTTGAGAGGGTGGTTCCCCTAAGAGTTTTCCTGACAGCTTGGAGAGGCCTGCCAGACGTATCTCAGTGGGTTCTGCACACAATAGAGAGGGGCTACTCGATTCAGTTTGGATTCTCTTCTCCCCTATTCAACGGGTTGTGTCCCACCCTGGTGGGACCCAAGCAGGCTCTGGTCCTGAAACGGGAAGTGCGCACCCTTCTAAGAAAAGGAGCCATCGAGGTGGGTCCTCCCTTAGTTACAGAGTCAGGCTTTTACAGCCAGTACTTCGTTGTTCCGAAGAAGGATGGCGGATTGCGGCCGATCCTAGATCTGCGCTCCTTGAACCGTTTACTCATGAGGCTCAGGTTTAGGATGCTCAGGGTGACCTCAAGGAGGTCATGTCTCAGATCAAGTCTGAATACTGGTTTGTCATGATTAATCTAAGGGACGCTTATTTGGACATAGCCTTTCTTCCCGCTCACAGTATGTTCCTGAGGTTTGCTTTCAGGGGGCGAAGCTTACCAATATCGGGTCCTCCCATTCGGCCTAGCACTCTCACCCCGCACTTTCATGAAGTGCACAAATGCTTCAGAGGACTCATAACATAAGGAAATGGCATCCACAATCCATCTGCTGAGAGTCTGCTTATTGGCTGGAAAACCTTGAACGGCTTCAGGGCATCTGCATTCTAAACAATATCGATGACTGGTTGATATTAGCTCGATCAGTGCTTCAGGCCTGTATGAAGGAGCTGGGGGTAAGACTAAATGCAAAGAAGTAACTTACTGTGAAGCAGTTCCAGAGGCTGCTGAGTCTCATGGCGGCAGCGTCCAACAGGATCCCACTTGGCCCCTCCATATAAAACCCCTCTACTGGTGGCTTAAAGGCAGAGGGTTCTCCTGGAAAAGCAATGCACTCCATATTATCAAGGTCTTGTGACAATAAACAGTTCCTATTTAAAGGCCCCATCCTGGGAGCTCCTTGTCATTGCATAACACTAACGACAGATGCATCCCTTACGAGGTGGGGAGCGGTCATGAGTGGCCACTCCGCCCAAGGTTGGTGGAACGAACTACATCTCTCATGGCACATAAACTGCCTGGAGATGATGGCTGTGTTTTTGGCACTAAAACACTTCCTCTGAGACCTGAGAGATTGCCACGTGCTGGTTCGTATGGACAACACGTCGGTGGTCTCATACATCAACCACCTCCATTCTCGCCCCCTGTACAGGCAGATCCTCCTGTCATCCCAGAGATAACTCTTCTTGTTGGGAGCACTTTACTTCCCGGGCCATTTAATTTGGAGAGCAGATGCCCTTTCAGGGCAAGGACCAAGGCCCAGGGAATGGAGGCTCCACCCCAAAGTGGTGGAGCAGATATAGCAGAGATATTACAGAGCCCAGGTGGATCTGTTTGTGACTCATTCCAGCCGCTGTATGTTTCTCGAAGACATATGCAACGCTGCTGGCTGGTCTACCCCTTTGACCTTTGACCTCTTGGCCAGATTTCACATGTGATTTAGAGCATGGACAACGCAAGGCGTTCCCAAAGCGTTTTGATGCAGCGCCTCGTTCCCTCAGGAAACTAGGGTTACATACGTAACTTAGTGACGTTTTTGAATACCTTATCATTATATAATTTATTTTCTCAAATATTCTCCTTTTTTTTCCACCTTATTCCTATATATTTATTGACCTTTTACTAAAGCAGATTGGGTTTTTATTTCACGGCAAGTTGTATTCTGCATATAACTATTTTAGTGACAGATAAAAAAAATCTATAATCTTAAATCCTGTAGGATCAGATAGCATGTTGGAATCGATCTATAGGAGCCTACAGAAACGTACAATACCCGATTAAGTTCTGAGTTCCACAGTCCACATCCATTTCAGGCTTATTATCTATCTCATGTTTTGGTCTCCTTTAAAAGCGTACTCAGTGCTATGAAAGTTGCTGGGGTTCACCAGAGCAGCTCTCTGGCATTAAATGTTGCAAGCGGTCAGATTTCACTGCAAAGAGAGCATTCAGTCCCTCTGAACAGGGCTGGGGTCAGGTGATACACTTGCAAGGAAACGCAAACCACTTCTAAAATACATTCTCACATATCAACACATTTAAACACATTCAATGACTTTTAAATGCAGCTTCTATTTCACTTTGAATTCTGAATACTTTAAAAGGAACCGAGACGTTTAGACATGACCCAGTTCACATTCCTTTAACACATGCTGAGAGGGTCAGATTTGCACCACTCTTCATATACACTGATAGACAGATAGATCACTTTCATCACTTTCAGAAAGAAGGAAATTCACTACTGCTTAGTGATTAGAAACCTCATAGCTTAGGACTGCGTCGTGACTTTAACATAACACCAGGCAACCACTTGACACTTGAGCAAATTATTTGTATCTGGTGTTTTTATTCTGACTTTTTTGTTTGGGTTGTGTGATCAGATTTGTGTTGACTTGCTAATAAATGAAGTAATCCAGAGCATTAGTGCCCCCTGGTGGTAAAAACAGAATGCACCGGTTTAACAACTTGGTCTTGGTTAAAAGGGCAATAGTAATAATAATAATAATAATAATAATAATAATAATAATAATAATAATAATAATAATAATCATAATAATATTTACGCTTCCCGTGGGCTCACCACCTGCAGGAGGGACCGTAAGGGACCGGTGCTGAGAGGATTGAGCAGCAGTCGAAGGCAGGGGCCTTGATAGCCCGATCCCCGGACACAGAGAAGTGTCTGGGGAATCTGCTTAGACTGCTGCCCCCGCGACCCGAATTACGGATAAGCGGGAGAAGATGAAATGAAATGAAATAAATATTTACATTCAAGTATTTTTTTTTTATTTCTTTTATATTTATTTCTTTATTTATTATATTCACATTTTCTTTCCAGGTATAGATTTGCATCACACTATGACATGGGCCTTTAAAATATCCCTTAAAATACAATTACATCAAATAATAACATATTGTTTATCATTCTAGTAAAAAAATTATGTATAGAAAATAAAAGCCGCAGACATCACCTCCCACCCTTTTGAGACATAAGATATTTTTTTGTATTTTTTTGAGGCATAAAGATAATGATGTAACATTTTGGGGCAAAAATACATAACAGGACCCCAAAACTGGATGCTAAAATAGCAAAAATCTCTACTGCGACTGTGAACTTTCCAGGAGAGCTGACATAAGCTGGTATGTAGGCAATCCAAACAGCACAGAATATGAGCATGCTGAACGTGATGAATTTGGCTTCGTTAAAATTATCAGGCAGCTTCCGAGCCAGAAAAGCCAAGATAAAGCAAAAGGCGGCCATGCAGCCGATGTAGCCAAGCACACAGCCAAACAGTGCCACTGAACCCAGATGACATTCCAAGATGATCCGGTCACGGTACAGCCACGTGTTCTTCACTGGATATGGTGGACTTGTGGTCAGCCAAGCCACACAAACAGCACACTGTATGGCAGAGCAGATGAACACACCGAATCGCTGCTGAGGAGGCCGAAACCACCGTGCTGCATTATTGCCAGGCAGTGTGGCCCTGAAGGCCATGAGAACCACCAGTGTCTTGCTGAGCAGGCAGGAGAGACAAAGTGCAAAAGTCAAACCGAAGGCGGTGCGTCGGAGTGGGCAAGCCCAGCGCGAGGGCTGGCCTAGAAAAGTGAGGGCACACAAGAAGCAGAGAGAGAGTGACATCAGTAGCAAGAAGCTCAGCTCTGAGTTGTTGGCCCGCACCAACGGTGTGTCTTTGTGACGAATGAAAATGACAGCTACGGTCACTGTAGCAGCTACACCCAGGATGGAGGTGGCTGCAAGGGCCATTCCAAAACCCTCAGTGTAGGACAGAAACTCAATCTGCTTGTCGACACAGCTGTCTCGTTGTGGGTTGGACCAGAGGTCCTCAGGGCATAGTGTGCACTCTGGCTGATCTGAGAGCAAAGATAAATAAGTTTAAGTAGTGTTATGATGTGGGAGTGCAGTCATTCCAAACGATTATGTGGCAACCTTTATAAACCCTTTACATGGTAATATTATATATAATATATACAAACAGAAATATAACCTAAAGTATGTTTGTCTTTGGTATGTACCACAACTGAAAGTAAAGTTCACGCTTTTCCCAAAAGTGTAAAAAGAAGAACATTACATTATTTACATGTTGTATTCCAGAGTTCAAACAAGAAATCAAACACAAATCAAATATATGACCATAAAAATCTTTATTCACAGCCCAAACCTTGGTATGTGCCACAGTGGTGCATAGTATTTGAGTAAAAGCTCTTCGATTTCACAGCTGTTTTAAACCTGAAATGCTCATTGCACAAAGCCTGAGCATATAAAATATATATACATTTATACATTAGTTTACTTAAAAATATTTATGCCAATTTTTCAGCAATCACAGATTTTTCCTAAAATGCCTAGAAAGAAACCCAATGTTTGCCCGGTAATTCATATTACATTTATATTAATTTTTGCTAAACTGTTTTTTTTCTTCATATGCAATGGAAGATGTGGAGTGCTTTAGTGTTTCACATCCATAAATAGAGAAGTAAAAAAAAATACTCTTGAATCTTTTGAATGTTGCATTAATGTAATATTACTGTGAAATAAAAATAAGTTCTGGAGGCTCTGGTTTAGTGACATACCTACGCCATTGCTGATGCTACCCTCTGCACAGGGTACGCAATCATAGCAGCAAATGGGTTCTCCCTTACGTGGGGCTTTCCTGTAGCCTGGCTGGCAGCTGGCTGAGCACACTGAAACGGGCATCTGAGAGGCAGAGAGAAATGTAGAATGAGAATTGAGACAAAAGGTTTAAGAGGAAGAATCATGCTAGTCGTCAGCTTTGATTCCTGTGAGATTGGATATTTCCCAAAACCGAATAGTTTTTACCTCCTTGGAGCCACCTGGCCACACAATGGCATCCTGGTAGATGAGTAGTTGCTGTTCGGGAGGAAGAGACGAGTCGAAGCGTCCGACCGTAGCAAAGTGCATCGGCCCACCTCTGGGATCCTTCTGCCAGTTTACAATGTCATAAGTTCCTGCAGGGTCTCCATATTTATCAAAGTACACAGAGTCACCGAACTCGGTGGTAAAGTTCACCTCCTTGAGGTACTTTATTACCTAGTGACAAAGTATGCTTATTAAAAATCTGAACAGGATTTCATAGAGGTGAGCCTTCTTTACTGTACAATTCTAAATCATTGTGCCCTTTAGGGAGTCTAGAAATACCTGCCAGGGGTGTAGACTATAGATATCTGGACAGACTTGCTTAACGGTACTGCTTTCCTGTGTCTGGCAGATAAGCAAGTTGTGCAGAGCATGTGCTGCAGCAAACACAGCTTTATATAAGTTATAGGTGACTCTGAGCTGGGAAACATCATTATAGATTGTCTCAGTGTCCTGAATCCGCTCTTCTCCTGTACACGTGCGGTTATACTGGACCTGATCAGCCATAGAGCCGACAGGTAGACTTGTGTTGAAGGAGCACTGAAACTCTGTTTCCCAGAATTCTCGTGCAGACGGATTATAAGGCTCGGTGAATGGTCGCAGGCTTTGTAGGAAGTCTTTGAGACCGGGGATCTCGGCTCGGCGTATCGCGAAGCCAATAGTGCCACTGAGAACAGGATATTTAATGGATATGAGGGTGGAGGTTACCCAGGCCTCACTGGCCACCCACAACCTTCCTGTTATATTCTGCTTTACCATTTCCTCCAACACAGGCTGTATGTCTTCCTCAGTGGCAAAGCTCACAAACACACGTGCAGTAGAGTCTTTCATCAGTTTTACAATATCCTGGATTTGTTGCTGAGTGGGGGCTTTGGGAATAATGCCTCGAAAGGCAACACATGCACCAAGATGGGTTACCTCAGCTGTGAACATGTCAATGCCGGTCCGTCCGTAATCATCGTCCGCACCAAACGTGCCCACCCACGTCCAGCCAAAGTGCATGACAAGACGAGCCATGGCGCTGGCTTGGTATGAGTCACTAGGGATTGCACGGAAAAAATAGGGGTACTGCATTTTGTCACTCAGGCATGCACAAGAGGCAAAGTAACTGATCTGGGAATTCAAACAGAGACAAGGAACAGGGTCAGGGTGAAGCGAGGAATATTGCCTGGCCTGGTCGACATTGAGAGAATTAATTCTCATAAATTCGATTTTCTTTCCAAATTAGCTCTGTTAATTTCTCATAAAAAGGCAGAATGGTTATATGAATTTCAGCTATAAATAATCAGCAGTTTTAGACAATTTGATCGTGTTTTTTTCAATGATTTATGCATTTTTGCCTGATTTCGAACACGTCTGTCTTTTCACATTCTGACACATTATGACGAAATGCACCATACGTGATTCGCATAAAAAAAAAAAAAAAGATGTGATTATAAGTAAAATATGAATTTTCCATTTTTCAAGAAAAATAAATATAGTAAGGGAAAAAAGTGAGATGTTTTCAAACAAATAATGAGGTTTCCACTTAAAACACGTGGTTATTTCCCCAATTAATTTTTACAAATACCAATTATTAAATCATTAAATAACAATTATTGCATCTATGGAAATCCAATACAATATATTGTTCATTCCTTTGGTGGGATGATCCAGAATGAAGATGTTTCACTGATATAGGCATCGATGTGCACATTCATACACAGTGTACTCTTAAAATACAGCTCACCATTGGGACCATGATCGGATTAAGCAGCCTGGAGACAGATATGGTTGCGCTCGATCCCGAGTCCCCTATGAGAAGAGGGATGGTAGGGGATGAACATGCCCCTGTGCTGTTCCTCTTCAGGGGCTGCGAGATCACAGACAAGGCGGTTCTTGCAGACAGAGCCACTGTCCAACATGTGTCATAGATCCTGTAGCCCAGAGTGATGTTGGGCAGCAATGTAGGATTTCGATTAATTTTATCAATGAAAAAGATCATAGACTGAGACCAGCGTAAGGCACGCAGGTTTAACCTAAAGAAACGAGCAACACAAACACACATACAACAAAACAAAAGTTAGTTAGGATTACTTAGGCTAAATGATGTGAAAGAAACACTATTACAAATACAACATGACCTAACAATCATCATTGGATAAAAACAACATCCTCAGAAGCATTTTTTCACAAACATTTTACCCTTTGCATTTCCTCTTGTCTGGCATACTCCTGAAGTTCAGTTCCTGCTCCACACTCTTAGAATGGATGGGGAACATAGCAGCCAGAATCACCTCACCATCTTTATGGACCACTGCAGAGTCCAGGTTCTGCCAAGGCTGACATTCTTCCTCAGAGGAAGTGTGTCTGGGCCCGAGGAGAGACAGAAGCAAGGCTATGACCTGGAACACCATCATCCTTACTCAGCACTCAGACTGTACACTCCTGTGATGACATTAAACAAAAGAACTTTATAGATGCGGATTATAGAAAAGCCTCTCTGTAGGGACAAAAGGGGTGACATACACACAGGCAAAGCCACGCATGCGCAAGATCATACACCGGTACGTGTACACACACACACACACACACACACACACACACACACACACACACACACACACACACACACACACACACACACACACACACACATTGTTCAGGAACGAGAAAAATTAATATATTTGTGTGCTTTTGGTTCCTAGATGTCAAACAACAACTAGTGAAATACAACATATATTTATATACAGTACACACATGTTCTCCTTCAGTAGTTTTTCTTTATTTAATAAATACTAAAGACTTCCAAACATCCAAATGAAATAACACATCTGGACTAATGTACTTAACAGAAATTTGCTTAAAAAACAGAATATATAAACAATTTTAGATTGTCCAAATTATCTACCTTAAGTGACAGCTTGCCAAACTCAACATATCATTCCCTCATCAAACTCACGAGGAAGTCACCTGGAATAATTTTCGGCTTGTCAGGAGTTCATTTGTGAAATTTCTTGCTGTTCTATAGAACATCAGTTGCCTTGTGCAGAGGACAGAATCAATAGCCTTATTAGTGCTACTTTATCATTTCTTTCAAAAAAGTCAGACAATCCAAAAAATATAAAAAACTTTAAATGTATCCCTAAGTGCAGCCAAAGGATAAGTGTATAAGAATTCCCAGCCTTAGAAACTTTACTGTACATAAATACTTTATATACATGGTTCTTGGAAATTTAATGGCAGACATATTTTAACACCCACTGACCAGAGGAGACTGCGGGAGTCAGGCCTGGTCGAATTGTGTCAAAGAACCAATTACTTCAGAAGAAGAGACGTTTTTGGGCCTAGAAACACAAAAAATAAACATTAGATTAGTAAAATACTGTCCTTTGGTCTGATTCCAAGTTTGAGATTTGTATAGAGGATTAACAGACATTTCCTGAACTACTACATCCACTATCACAGATTTTCAAGGTTGCAAAAATCTCTGTTCACACTCTTCCAAATCATTTGTGTCTGAATTCCAACACTGAGGTCAGATAATAGTCATTGGAGGGGGTTGCGTTTTGATATCAAATTCATGGTTAAGTCACAACATTATTATAACACAAATATTTTCTAAGTCAAGTCAAGTCAAGTTTATTTGTATAGCGCTTTTCACAACAGACATTGTCTCAAAGCAGCTTTACAGAAATCAACAGTGAAGGTGAATGGTGTGCATTTATCCCTGATGAGCAGCCGTGGCGACTGTGGCAAGGAAAAACTTCCTTAGATGTAATGAGGAAGAAACCTTGAGAGGAACCAGACTCAAAAGGGGAACCCATTATCATTTGGGTGACATCAAGAGTTTGATCATAAATCTTTCAACAATACAGAACACTGGAGAGTGAGAACTAACATGAGCACTTGAGTATAAGATTATAAGTAATGTTCTTTCTACAGTCTTATACAGTCTTTATGGTTAGTAGCTCCTAGTTTTATGAGCTCAACATTTGTGATCATCACAGATCCAGCATCAGCTTCTCCATGCCAGAGCCTTTAAACACTCCAGGATGTCCAATGTCAAACTCCACACATGCAGTGGGATCCAATTGGCACTGATACGTCTCTAGATGGTTCGGGATGTTTGCGAGTTTGGCATCTACTTCTTCAAAGGTCCATAATCCTCATGAGATGGAACGTGACTGGAGCTGGCCAAACCTCAGGAAGCCTCGGGATGGGGAGAGAAAGAGAAGCAGTGGAGGGGAATTAGCGTAGCTGCTGTTCATGATATTAACAGCACAAGTTGATAATGTGCATGTGATCAGATGTTCTGGAGCACAAGGTTATGATGTGAGACGTATGTTATGTGTAGGCTTTGCTAAAAAGATATGTTTTTAATCTACACTTAAACTGGGAGAGTGTATCTGAACCCCGAACACTGTCAGGAAGACTATTCCAGAGTTTAGGAGCTAAATGTGAAAATGCTCTACCACCTTTAGTGGACTTTGCTATTCTAGGAACTACTAGAAGCCCAGAGTTTTGAGATCTCAGGGAGCGTGGCGGATTGTAGCGTGTTAAGAGACTGGATAGATACATGGGAGCCAAACCATTTAGTGCTTTATAAGTAAGTAGCAGTAGTTGTATAGTATATTCAAAACTTAACAGGAAGCCAATGTAGGGACGATAAGATTGGGGTTATATGATCATATTTTCTTGACCTAGTAAGAACTCTTGCTGCGGCATTCTGAACTAACTGAAGCTTGTTTATTAATGACGCAGGACATCCACCTAGTAATGCATTACAGTAGTCTATTCTAGAGGTCATAAACGCATGGACGAGCTTCTCTGCATCAGATATAGATAAGATATTTCTTAGCTTAGAAATATTTCTAAGGCGAAAGAAGGCTGTTTTTGTAACTTGGTTGATCTGATTTTTAAAAGATAAGTTGCTGTCTATAATAACACCCAGGTCTTTTACTGTTGAAATGATATTATAACACAATTATTAGCATGTAAATAGATGTTATTCTATCTTGTTTAATTCCTTATATTGTTTAGCCTTTTTGTTTGTGTAGTCTATATTATATCTATGAGTTCTGAATTATTAAGGTGTGATCTCAGATTTATGTTTATTTCGGACTTTATGTAATAAATCTTTTTTTTTTTCTTCTACTTCTTTTTGTGATGGTAGTTTTTTCAACGACTGTAATATGAATATGTATTATGTAATATGTATTATTGTAATATAAACTCAGTCAAGCTTTAATTTTTTTATTTCCACTTCATGGTGACGTTTAACATTTTATTTATTCATTTATGAACAAATGTATAAAGTTTTACTACATGCATTAAAAATCTACTAATAAAATAAATTCAGTTAATCACTCAGTTATCAGTGTGTGAAAATGTGCTTATTGGATTTTTGATGCAGCTGGGTTTTAACTGCTGGGGACATGGGACATGTTTATGACTTCCTCAGGGACAGACCATCTCTAATCTGATTCAGAAAGGAAAAAGGTGTGTGTGTGTGTGTGTGTGTGTGTGTGTGAGTGAGAGAGATCTTAGTACTGTATATAGAATACAACCACCACAAGTGTATGAGTGTATGAATTTATTATCAGTCTCATTATCAGTATTATTATCAGCTTGGACTTCATATACATGTACTCATTTAAGCCACAATTTCTGATCTGGACTCCTTTCAGAAGCCCCTTTTATTGGTCACTGAATATAAATACACATGTATGTAATGTAATTATACATTTTTGAGTTATTTATCAGGAGTTGACCTAGTGGTTATAATTATAATATTCAAATTCTTATATTGAGGTCTTTTAATATCCTTTAAATGATTTAGTTAGAACAAGCAATTAAGAGCAAGTTGCCATTAAATATGTATTATTATTATAAATATAATTATAATTATTATTATTATGCCCTCAATATATTGTGTTTCCGTGTGTGGCTTCAGTTTGGCTTTTATATCGTGGTTATAAATATTTTCTCCTGACCTCAATATATATCGCATACCTTAATTATTTCATAACATGACTTCTGTATTTAGTCTTGTGGTATTATCTCACCTCCTTAAACAAAAAAAACTACCTCATTATCATACATATCAGTTAAAGAAAAATTTTATATTGCAAGCATTTCTTTTTTATTATATTTTAAATAAACATTCTGCAAATTAAACCAAAAGCACAAGATTGCAATGCTTAATTTTTTTCTCTACTGTGGTTTTCCCATGAGGTGCTTCTTCGTGTTCTTCTCCGGCCTGAGCAGAATGATGTAACACTTCGGTGCAAAGATACACAGCAAAAGGCCGTAACTGGAAGCCAGGATGGCGAACACCTCTACAGCTACTGTGTACTTTCCAGGAGAGCTGACGTACGCCGGCACAAAGGCAATCCAAACAGCACAAAAAATCAACATGCTGAAAGTGATGAATTTGGCCTCATTGAAATTGTCTGGTAGTTTCCGAGCAAAAAAAGCCAGCAAGAAGCAGATTGCAGCCAGCAAACCGATGTAGCCCAGAACCAGAGAGAAGGCGAGCGTTGAGCCCATGTCACACAGCAGGATGATCTGCGCTGACTCCCGGGTCATCAGTCGACGTGGGACCGGAGGTGCCAGGCCCAGCCAAGCACCACAAATCCCAACCTGCACTGCTGTACACAGGAAGATCAGAGCTCGTAGTTGTGGTGGTCGGAACCATTTCATGACATTGCTACCTGGTAGAGTGGCTTTGAATGCCATCAAGACCACCATTGTCTTTCCTAAAATACATGACAGGCAGAGACAGAAGGCAATGCCAAAAGCTGTGTGACGTAACTGGCATGACCAGGAAGTAGGCTGTCCAATGAAGGCCAGGGCGCAAAGGAAGCACAACCAAAGAGAGCTAAGGATAAGAAAGCTGAGCTCTGAGTTGTTAGCCCTGACAAGAGGTGTGTGGCGTTTGAAGGCGAAAACAAGGCCAACAGCAAGTGTGGTGCAGGAGCCCAGCAACGCCACAGCCAGCAGTGCCATGCCCATCGTGTCTCCATAGGACAGGAACTCCACCAGCTTCGGTATACACGCATTTCTCTTTAGGTTGGACCAGAACTCAGGTCCACACATCACACACTCTATGGCATCTTATGTATATAAGCGTTAAAATAAAAGAAAACAAATACAGAAAATGAATCATCAAAAGTGATTATTGTGTTTGTCTGTCTATCTATCTATCTATCTATCTATCTATCTATCTATCTATCTATCTATCTATCTATCTATCTATCTATCTATCTATCTATCTATCTATCTATCTATCTATCTATCTATCATCTTTTGTGCCATTTCATGATGCATCAATTGTTTATTTAATGTATTCATTTATTCATGTATATATGTATATATTTATAAATTTTTTGTTAACTAAAATTTGAAATCTAATAAAATGTGTTAGATTCTTGAAAAAAGTACTCAAATGCAGCATAATATGTAAGTGTGGATAGATTGTATTTCTTTTTAAAATGACAAGTGCAGAAAATGTACCTGTCTGATTGCTAACCTCCCCAGCTGCACAGAGAATGCAGTCAAAGCAGCAGACAGGGAAACTAGGCCTAATGGCTTTCCTGGTGCCTGGGGGACAACTGTTACTGCAGACAGACACAGGGACCTGCAGAGCAAAGAGGAGGCCAACTAAAAAGATATAAATGCCTTATTTTTTAGAGCTAACATTTAATATGTATTTATCAAGTATTGTCTTCGCAACTGATCCAGAAAAAAAAATGCATGTGAAAATATAAAAAGGTAAGATGTGATGAGGTTTAAGACACAGGCTTACTTGTCTCTGGTTACCATTCCAGATGATTAGCTTTTCCTCTATCAGCAATTTAGTGCTCTTGGTTTCATCAAATGTGCCCACAGTGGCATACTGGACCTCCCCAGTATCTGAGATCTGAAAGTTGATCAGGTCATACATGGCCACAGCATCACCGTTTGCATCAAACTTCGTTTCTTCACCATACTCATTAGTAAAGTCCACTTTTTTTAGATAGTGCAGGAGCTGAGATGCAAAGAGATTAAAAGAAAGACAGCAAGGTTCATAGAGTGGGAATGAGCTCAGAGAGCTCAGAGAGAAAATAAATATATAGCTAGAGAGACTTTGGGAAATAATTTACCTACTGCTAATATCTGAACCATAGTTAATGTATATTTATTTTTTTATGTTGGTATTTGATGTAGGATTATGTAAGAAAACAAACCTACATTAGACAGACAGACAGACAGACAGACAGACAGACAGACAGACAGACAGACAGACAGACAGACAGACAGATAGATAGATAGATAGATAGATAGATAGATAGATAGATAGATAGATAGATAGATAGATTGTTTTAACCTGCCATGGCTTTATGGTTCGGATGTCAGGGCAAACACCCCCAGGGAAAGGTCCTGTCTCTGGTACACATTTCAGCATTGCTTTCAGAGCATGAGCAATGGCATACACTCCTTTATAAACATTATAGGAGATTCTCAACTGAGACACATCTGAGTATATGCTTTTTACATCAGCTAATATCTCTGAGCCATTACAAGGGGGCTTGTTTGCAATGGTCCCACTGATGGCAATCTGAGGAGTGCAGCCAAACATCTCCTCCCAAAACTGCAAAACAAAAGGATCATCTGGGAATTTGGAGGGGTGCAGGCGCAGCAGGAAAGGCTGCAAATCGGGAATTTCAGCTCTGCGAATGCCAAAACCCATTGAGCCCTGCAGGATAGACTGAAATTCTGGTGTGGTGAGGATTGCAGCTGTGATCCAAGCCTCACTGGCCAGCCACTGGATCCCAGTCAGATTGTGTTTGAGAGCCTCAGTAAAGAGAGCTTTTGCATCCTGTTCCAAAGCAAAGACCAACACCACTCTAGCCCCCGAGACACTTATGCGCTCCACAATCCGTGCCATTTCTGCCGGGGCATGGTTTTTGGGAATGATCTCATAAAAAGCAATGCAGGCACCCAGTTTGGACACCTTGTCGATGAAGATCTGGGCTCCTCCACGGCCGTATGCATCATCTCCAGCTACTGTTCCCACCCAAGTCCAGCCAAAGTTTTGTACCAGCTGAGTCAAGGCATTCACTTGGAAGAAGTCACTCGGCATGGTCCTTAGAAAAGCCGGAAATAGCTTCTTATCACTCAGACATGCACAGCTAGAGAAATAGCTGAGCTTCAGAGAGGAAAAGAAAGAAGACCAGAGTGGAGTGGAAATGAACGTAATAAAATTGCACATATGAATGCAGCTTTATGCAACATTATTCAACATTTGTGTAACTATACAACTATCCTCACCTGTGGCAGTTCAAAAACTCCTAGAAAGTGTGCAACCACCATAGAAAGCGTGGATCCTCCATCACCAATGACAATAGGCACCTTGCCCTGACAGAATGCATCTCCACTCCCTTCCTCTCTCCCCCCCATTAAGTCCATGGCGGTGCGAAGCGCATGGCGAGGGGTACTACACGAGTCATAGATCTTGTAGCCAAGAGTGATGTTTGGCAACAGATGATTGTCTCTGTTGATCTTTTCTATGGCAAAAATCATTGTCTGCATCCACCGAAATGTCCGGAAATTAAACCTAGAGACAAAGAAGCTGAGCTCTTAATTGTTCCACAAAATGGGATACGTATTTATGGCTATTGCAAATAAAACACAGATCCATGCTTTGCCTGATTATATACATCGGAATATTATCTAGCTGTAGTAGGACAAAGTTGCAGAAACAAGTTAAATAATCACAATTTTTTACAAGTGATTAAATAATGCATTTGCACATATACAAAGAAAATCCTGATTACATCTTAAAACCTGCATGTAAAATAAGTAAATAAATATAGATATATTATAAAAGAGATATTAATATAACCTTAAAAAAAAACGTAGATCCAGACAAAACACTTGTGTATCAGAGAGTAAATGACTGACCCGACACACTGAGCAGATTCAGGCTGAGCTTTGAAAGAGAACCGTGCCTCCATCATCGTATCATGCAGAGAAAACAAGCCCCCCAGTGTGATATTCCCTTCTCTAGCCACCACGGGAAGGTGCGAAGGGCCGGAGATGAGTCGACAGGCTTGCTGCTGGAGGAGCTGCGAAGAGATCACAGAAGAGAGAAATGCCACAAGCGCACATTCACAAAAACCCATGAGATGCATTCCGGCTCGGTGTACACAGCTAATCGAGCTATATGACACGTTCGCTGTACTCCATAGTAGAGCATTTAGTATGTGCCATTCTGCTACAACAGTGGACACGACGTGCAACTTGAAACACGTGATAGTAAATCGCTCATGCTCACTTTTATGTCGTCCGTGAAAGCTTCTTATGCAACATTAGGCCGCAAATCCTCCTGAGAGAAATCATTCAGTGGAAAGAGAATCACGACTCATAATTCATGCACAATACAATAACTGATCAGATCTTTATGGGTCATGTTTCTAACCAAAATTTATGTTAGGCAAACATGGACTGTCCCGGGCAATCTTTTCAAAGACAGAAATGTCCTGAAATTAATCTTGTCATATAAATTGACCTAGATACTGTATTTGTATTTTAAAATAGTATTTTTATTCATCACATACACATACAATTTTTATTCATCACATACACATACATACAGAGTACGACATGCAGTGAAATGCTTATTACGAGGGTCCGGCATGAGGGAATAGGATGGGGGAAAAGAAAAAGAAGTATATACAAAAAAAAATATGCTTATGGCATACAGTGGAACAGTAAACAGTAAACAATAAACAGTAAACAATAGACAATTTTGGTGGTTTAGATTGTCCATAGAGTGTCTGTGTGCGGTATGGTGTGGTGTAAAAAAAATCCGTAAGTGTCCGTGTGCGGTATGGTGTGGTGTAAAGTGTCCAAAAAGTGTCCATGTGCGGTATGGTGTGGTATACCAATGACCATAAAGTGTCCGTGTGCGGTATGGTGTGGTATAAATAAAATAAAATATAAAGTGCACTGTGCTGTGCAAGTCCAGAGTTTAAAGTGTCGTGGTGCAAAAGGTGAGATATGTGTAGAGAGGAAGTGTGATGAGAGAGTAGGCCAGTTTTTAGATCCTGGGTGTCTCCTGGTTTAAACCAGTAGTTTTCTGGACATTTTCTGTCATTTTCTCAAGTTCTCAATAACTTGTCAAGTTATTTTCTTGTGATCTCAACATAAAACAAAAAGTCGTTTTCTCGTTATCACCACTCGTTTTTCTGGTGATCGCGCCATAACAAAGAGTTTCCACGTGATCAGTTCTTTCATTTTCTCCCGCTTATCCGTAATTCGGGTCGCGGGGGCAGCAGTCTAAGCAGGCCCCCGCCTGCTGCCCAATCCTCACAGCACCGTCTCTTACGGTCCCTCCTGCAGGTGGTGAGCCCACGGGAAGGCGGCCCCACGTCACGGACCTTGATATTTCCCTCGTAAGGGACCCCCAGAGCATAGAGGGTTAAGGGCCTTGCTCAAGGGCCCAAGAGTGGCAGCTTGGCGATACCGGGGCTTGAACCCCAGACCTTCCGATCGGCAACCAAGCACCTTAACTGCTGGAGCCACCACTCCCCAGTTCTTTTTCAATTTTTTTTTTCTTAAGTTGTCAATCACTGACAGACACAGAGCTATAGTCAAGCTTTTGTCTATGTCAAGATCACGAGAAAATTGAGTCATGATAACAATTTACACACTTTTGTTATGGCGGAAAAAGTCGCGATCATGTGAAAACAAAAAAGAACAAAATATTATAATGTATAGCTTAGGACTTCTGTAAGAATTACATCAGTTGGATAAAAAAATGTAAATAAAATAAACTATACAACTAAATATTTAAGAATGAAGGAACTTCAAATCCCACCTGTCCAGAAGTAGTGGGTTTTCTACTTTTAGTAGTAATGAATGTCTTTTGTGCTTGTCAGGCTCTGCCTAGCCCAAGGCTTTCTCATTAGAGAATTAAGGTATTCAGATTAAGGCCTCATTACAAGCTGTTTAGTGACTTTTGGGATGATTTCACATTTGTAAGCCCTGTAGGCCTCTTAATGCAGACAGATTGAGAATAATGACATAATAGCTTCAGGCTATTTTCCTTACTTAGGCCTCTCTAATATCATCAGGAGATGTATATGTACCTCCAGACATGATGAGCTCTCAAAGGATCAGTATCTATGCAGATAGTGCAAGGTAGCAGTATGCAGGATCAAACCACACTGTTATAACTTGCAAAGTATGTTGCATTTGTTTATTTGTTTATGTATTTAGATTTTTTTTCCCTTAGATTTTTTTGTTTTTTGGCAAAATATACTGTACATCTAATTTTGAAATACTGAATGCTATGTGTGTGTTTGTGTGTATACATACAGTAAATAAAGAGAAGCCGGTTTTTAGTTCTCTCAAAATGACCCTCAGTGGTGTGAAGTGTAAAGAAATTGTACTTTATTATTGTGCTTAAGTCATTTTTTAACTACTTTTTAGCTTTACTAAATATTACGAATTTATGATTCAATATGTGCACTTTTTATCTTTAATTTTTTTTATTTTTATAATTAAGTTCATTTAAAGAATTGTATGTTCTACTTTGTAACATCACTGCAAAATTACATGAACCAAAAAATTTGGCAAAATTCTATATATATAATCTTTGGAACTTTGGAATACTGAGATAAACAAATTAAACGAAATAAGTGCATAAGCGCTTTACATAAAACTGGTTTTAAAACTTTTAAATGATTGGAGAAACATGAATAAATGTGTATTGTTGCAACAGTCACTATCGTTATATTGTGTTGTTCCATTTTGTTTGCACTAAATGTTGCACGTGCGCATTTTATGTTTTTAGTTGTGTAGTTTCGAGTTGTATGTAGTTCCTTGTTCATTCTTTGTTAATTTATGTTGTGTGATGAAGCACCTTGGTCCTGGGGGAATGTTATTTCATTTTACTGTGTAATGCACTGTATATGGTTGAAATGACAATAAATGCCTACTTGGCACATTTCATAAGGCAAATATAAAGGAGGCCTCACATCTTACACGTGATACCACCTCATCAGAGGAAGAGAATTTCTTCAAGCCCCAACACTGTTTGATGGATATCTGGGTTGAGTATGGAGTATGCTGGAGTATGTTTGCAGTAAGGTATCTATACTTCCACTCAAGTATGATTTTCAAGTACTCTTTATACCTTTGACAAACTTAGAACAAATGTTAAGTACAAATACACGTGGAATGAAGTGCTGCACTTTTGAAAGCTAAATTCTAATCCCTGCATTAAATCATGTCAGTGATGAAAGGTGTCATTTATCAGTATAAATCCAAACTATAAACATTTATTGAACACTTCTTGCTCTGAAGACTCTGAAGTACACTAACCACTGGCTGCTGAACAACTTCCTTCTTCATATTTCTGAGATGACACAAATGTTTTACTAGCACCAGTAGCATCTGCAAGCACACAGTTTCTTGGTCTTTCAGTTACAAGCTGTGAAGCCAAAACAATGTGACTCAAAACATGTGTTTGTGTTTGTGTGTGTGTGTGTGTGTGGCTTTTTTTTTTGCCTGCATATGTGTCAGGCGAAAAGAACGTGCCGGAAAACCGAAGTGCAATCCACCAAGGTTTTTAATGGAAGAAATATAGAGCAAGGCAGAAAACGGCAAAACCACAACGAAACTCCAGGTTCAACAATCCTGGTGAAAACTATGGGCAAACAAAACACACTGTAACCAATAATTATCAGAAACAGAGTGTTTCTTAAGCCTAAGCTGTAGAACGGACAAAGAACTGGTGGGAGAACGGGGTTTAAATAGAGTGCAAACTGATAAGGGCCAGGTGTAGCTGATTAGTATGTGGGAGAGCTGCTTGGAGTGATAGGTGGAGGCGTGGCTGGTGGATCCCTGACAATATGTCAGATAGAATACAAAGAACACTAGATATACTACAGAAGATCTACTGCAGCTAAAAAAAAAAAAAAGAACTCTAAGTATGCACAGTACATTGTACTCTGTTGAATTCTGGTCAGGCAGAGCACCCATGTAGACCACTGTCCAATATCGAAAGCTCCTACAAAAGGACAATGGAGCAGAGGAAGAAGATGGCCTGGTCTGAGAAAATCACAATTTTTTTAGACAGCTGTGTCTTACCTGAGAAAGTGAGGGGACCAGGAGATAAGTCAGTGGATCCAGTGTGATGCCCTGTGGGATGTTTAAGTGTGGATGTTACCACCTACTTAAACATTGTTGCATTATTAACAATAAACCTTTAGTTTCTTTATAATAGTGGTACACTGGGATAGTAAATATAGAAACAAATCAAAAATACTATATTTTATACTATTATAGAACCAGGATTCCAAAATAGTTGGGACGCTGGGTAAAAATGTAAATAAAAACAGAATGCAATTTTGCAAATCTTATAAACCAACATTTTATTCATAAAAAAACAAACTTAGAAAACATTACTTAGAAAATGTTACATTTCATGAAAAATAAACCCATGGATGCAACATGTCTTACTATTGTGTTGCATCACCTCTTCTTTTAACAACAGTTTTTATACATCAAGAACCTGGGCAGAAAAATGTTGTCCCAATCATGTTTAATTCAGGATTCTAGCTTCTTAACAGTCCTGGGTCTTCTTTGATGTATTTTTCATAATGCACGTGGACTGCAGGCAGGTTAGTTTAGCACCCAAACTCTTCTACTACTAAGCCATGCGGCTGTGATAGATGCAGTATTCGGTTTAGCATTGTCTTGCTGTAATATGCGAGGCCTTGCGGGAAAAAGACGTCATCTGTATGGAAGCATATGTTGCTCTGAAACCTGTATATACCTTTAAGAATTGATGGAGCCTTTCAGCCAGTACATAGGTAGTAATGCACCCATACTAGGGATGGTGAAAGTACACACATCCTTCACTTAAGTAGAAGTACAGATACTCATGTTTTGAAAGATTCTGGTAAAAGTTGAAGTACTGACTACACTTTTTCACTCAAGTTAAAGAGGTTTGTGATCTGACATGTACTTCAGTAAAATGTAGTCAATACCACTTTCTGTTTTAGTGTCATGCTGGTAAATGAACCTCACATCATATTAATATATGAATACAAAACTAATATAAAATGTTACCTAATGAATGTATTCAGGCTGAACATCCAACATATAGAACACAAGCAGAGAAAAGATGATGTTCAGGTGATCAGAAATCTCTCTGTTCTCAGTCATGTTTACATCACTGACCCCATCTGTCTCATCTTGCTGTCTTCTGACTTGCTTGTTGTTTGCTTTGTAGGTTAGCCTATCGCACACAACGAGAAGAAAAAATATTGATAATGTCACCAAATAGATTGAAGCTAAAGTAATGAACCTGGTTTGAAAATGTAAGATGTAGAAAGTACAGATATTTGTGTAAAAACATGTAATGATTGATAAAGATTGGTGAACCTGAACCCATCTTTACTTATAAGAGTATTTACCTCTCTAATATTCCTTTTTATACCCAATCATGTTACTGACCTGTTGCCAATTATGCCAATTAGTTACAAAATGTGTTTCCAGCTGTTTTTATTAGTAGCACTTTCTTTTACAGCATTTTGTTGCCACGTCCCAAAGTTTTTCTGAGACTGTTGCGGCCATTAAATAAAAAATTACCGTATATTTTCCTAAAAATGGAGAATTCCTCATTGTAAACAGTTGATATGTTTGCTATGTTCTAGACTGAAAAAAATATCGGTTTATGAGATTATGAGAATTACATTCTGCTTTATTTACATTTAACACCGTGTCAATACTTAAATAATAATTGTTTATATATAATAGTACAACTCCAATTATTAATCACATAATGAAGATGCAGATGAATAGAAATGCAGGTAAAGGAGTTATTTATTATGTCCAAGGAAGAATAATACAACAAAAAAAAAAGAAGTGAGGAAAAAAACACAATATTAAAAAAAAAAAAAAACAGAGCAGGGTCAGGTGATCTACAAACAAACTATACAATACTTTGCAATAATCATGAATGTGGGACAAAAAAGGTAAAAGAAATCGGTGAATTGTGTGTTCAAAGATTTAAGAATTGAGAAAATACTTTGCAGTTTGTAAATGAACAAATCTATTTTTGTAAAAGAAATGGTATTGCTATTATAACTACTAACTCAGGCAGTGAGAAGTGGGAAATCATGTTGCTTTTATTATTATTATTATTTAATTAATTGTAATGATAATTGTGTGATCCATAGTGTACATCTTGCTAATCACCTGTATTAAATTTGCTGGCAATGTCATAGCAGTACAGGGCCTTAATGTTTACTCCCCATTATTGGGTAGAAGCTTGTCTAATGATGTGCATTAGATAATAAACATTAGTCTGATATTTTATGTTTAACTTTGATATTATTATTATTATTATTATTATTATTATTATTATTATTATTATTATTATTATAAACCCAGCCATTAGGGGGGCACAAGCCAGTGCACTCTTAGCGCCGGTCCCAAGCCCGGGTAAATGGGGAGGGTTGCGTTAGGAAGGGCATCCAGCGTAAAACATGTGCCAAATCAAATATGCGGATCACAAATGAGAATTTCATACCGGATCGGTCGAGGCCCGGGTTAACAACGACCGCCACAGGTATTGTTAGCCGACAGGGTACCGGTGGAAATTGGGCTACTGTTGGCCGAAGAAGGAGAAGGAGAGGAGGAAGACGTCTACAGAGACGGCAGGAAAAGGAGCAGTGTAGGAGAGTAGAGGTTCGGGTTGGTACTTTAAATGTTGGTACTATGACGGGTAAAGGGAGAGAGGGAGCTGATATGATGGAGAGGAGAAAGGTAGATATGCTGTGTGTTCAGGAGACCAAGTGGAAAGGGAGTAAGGCCAGGAACATTGGAGGTGGGTTTAAACTGTTTTATCATGGTGTGGATGGAAAGAGAAATGGTGTAGGGGTGATTCTGAAGGAAGAGTACAGTAAGAGTGTAGTGGAGGTGAAGAGAGATTCTGATAGGGTGATGATCGTGAAGGTGGAGGTTGAAGGGATGATGATAAATGTCATCAGT
Source organism: Silurus aristotelis (assembly GCF_946808225.1). Classification (NCBI taxonomy): domain Eukaryota; kingdom Metazoa; phylum Chordata; class Actinopteri; order Siluriformes; family Siluridae; genus Silurus; species Silurus aristotelis. The sequence continues at coordinate 4,002,601 of NC_139583.1, read as the reverse complement.
GCCTATGCTCCACAAGTCGGCTGTGAGATGGAGGAGAAGGAAAGATTCTGGAGTGAATTAGATGAAGTGGTAGATGGTGTACCTAGGAAAGAACGATTGGTGATTGGGGCAGACTTTAATGGGCATGTAGGTGGAGGGAACAGAGGTGATGAGGAGGTGATGGGTAGGTATGGTTTTAAGGAGAGGAATGTGGAAGGGCAGATGGTGGTAGATTTTGCTAAAAGGATGGAAATGGCAGTGGTGAACACGTATTTTAAGAAGAAGGAGGATCATAGGGTGACGTATAAGAGTGGAGGAAGGTGCACACAGGTGGATTATGTTCTGTGTAGGAGATGCAAACTGAAGGAGATTGGAGACTGTAAGGTGTTGGCGGGGGACAGTGTAGCTAGACAGCATCGGATGGTGGTCTGTAGGATGGTTTTGGAGGCGAAGAAGAAGAGGAGGAAAGTAAGGATTAAAAGAAGAATAAGATGGTGGAAACTGAAGGAGGAAGAGTGTAGTGTGAGGTTCAGGGAAGAGGTCAGACAGGGGCTTGGTGGTGGTGAAGAGGTGCCGGATGATTGGGCAACTACTGCAGGAGTGATGAGGGAGGCAGCTAGAAAAGTACTTGGTGTGACATCTGGAAATAGAAAGCAAGACAAGGAGACATGGTGGTGGAATGAGGAAGTGCAGGAGAGCATAAGGGGAAAGAGGTTGGCAAAACAGAAGTGGGATCGACAGAGTGATGAGAAAAGTAGGCAGGAGTACAAGGAGATGCGGCAGCAGGTAAAACGGGATGTGGCGAAAGCCAAGGAAAAGGCATATGAGGAGCTGTATAAGAGGTTGGACACTAAGGAAGGAGAAAAGGATTTATACCGATTGGCCAGGCAGAGGGACCGAGCTGGGAAGGATGTACTGCAAGTTAGAGCAATAAAGGATGGAGAGGGAAATGTGTTGACTAATGAGGAGAGTGTGTTGAGAAGATGGAGGGAGTATTTTGAGCAGCTGATGAATGAGGAAAATCAGAGAGAGAGAAGGTTGGATGATGTGGAGTTGGTGAAGGAGGATGTAGATAGGATTAGTAAGGAGGAAGTGAGAGCAGCGATTAAGAGGATGAAGAATGGAAAGTCGGTTGGACCAGATAACATACAGATAGAAGCGTGGAGATGTTTAGGAGAGATGGCAGTGGAGTTTTTAACCAGATTGTTTAACAGGATTCTGGAAGGGGAGAGGATGCCTGAGGAATGGAGAAGGAGTGTGCTGGTACCGATCTTTAAGCATAAGGGAGATGTGCAGACCTGCAGTAACTACAGGGGAATTAAGTTGATCAGTCACACCATGAAGTTATGGGAAAGAGTAGTGGAAGCCAGGCTGAGAGAAGAGGTGACCATCTGTGAGCAACAGTATGGTTTCATGCCGAGGAAGAGCACCACAGATGCCTTATTTGCTTTGAGGATGTTGATGGAGAAGTATAGAGAAGGACAGAAGGAGCTGCATTGTGTATTTGTGGATTTAGAGAAAGCGTACGACAGGGTGCCGAGAGAGGAGTTGTGGTATTGTATGAGGAAGTCAGGTGTGTCAGAGAAGTATGTGAGGGTGGTGCAGGACATGTATGAGGACAGTGTGACGGCAGTGAAGTGTGCAGTAGGTACGACAGACTGGTTCAGGGTGAAGGTTGGACTGCACCAAGGATCGGCCCTGAGCCCTTTCCTGTTTGCAGTGGTGATGGACAGGTTGACGGACGAGGTCAGACAGGAGTCTCCCTGGACTATGATGTTTGCAGATGATATTGTGATTTGTGGTGAGAGTAGGGAGCAGGTTGAGAAGAGCCTGGAGAGGTGGAGATATGCGCTTGAGAGAAGGGGAATGAAAGTCAGTAGGAGTAAGACAGAGTACATGTGTGTGAATGAGAGGGAGGGCAGTGGAGTGGTGCGGTTGCAGGGAGAAGAGGTGGAGAAGGTGGAGGAGTTCAGGTACCTGGGGTCAACAGTGCAAAGTAATGGAGAGTGTGTTAGAGAAGTAAAGAAAAGAGTGCAGGCAGGGTGGAGTGGGTGGAGAAGAGTGACAGGAGTGATTTGTGATAGTAGGGTATCTGCAAAAATGAAAGGGAAAGTTTATAGGACTGTGGTGAGACCTGCGATGTTGTATGGATTAGAGACAGTGGCATTCAGTAAAAGACAGGAGGTGGAGCTGGAGGTAGCAGAGCTGAAGATGTTGAGGTTTTCGTTGGGAGTGACGAGGATGGACAAGATAAGAAATGAGTTTATTAGAGGGACCGCACATGTAGGATGTTTTGGTGACAAGGTGAGGGAGGCGAGATTGAGATGGTTTGGACATGTGCAGAGAAGGGACATGAATTATATTGGTAGAAAAATGCTGAAGATGGAGCCACCAGGTAGGAGGAAAAGAGGAAGGCCAAGGAGGAGGTTCATGGATGTGGTGAGGGAAGACATGCAGGTAGTTGGTGTGAAAGATGCAGATGTAGAGGACAGGGTGGTATGGAAACGGATGATCCGCTGTGGCGACCCCTAATGGGAGCAGCCGAAAGAAGAAGAAAAAAGAAGATTATTATTATTATTATATGAATTTTCTGTTTCAGTAAAAAAGTGACCTAAATATGACATATTACCTTGTAACATTTTTAATTAATGTTTTCATTAGAAAGAAAGAAAGAAAGAAAGAAAGAAAGAAAGAAAGAAAGAAAGAAAGAAAGAAAGAAAGAAAGAAAGAAAGGTGATTTATGCTTGTCACGTGTACTTTACAGCACAGTGAAATTCTTTCCTCTTATATTCCAGTGATGTTTGGAAGCTCGGGACAGATCACAGGGTCAGTTATGATACTGCACCTCTGGAGCACAAAGGGCTAAGGGTCTTGCTCAAGGCCCCAAAGAGTGGCAGCTTGGCAATACCAGGGTTTGAACCCCCAATCTTATGTTCAGTAGCCCAGAGATGTGTGTACTGTATGTTCAATACATTTCTAATTCCAGCTTCCTGCTTAGGTTTAACAGTCACACATAGTGTGAAGCAGAAAGCAGCATTCATTTATATCCATTTCCTCTTCATTTCTGACTAATATGGGACATGCATACTGTATATCAATAATGCAAAAACATGAAATGTAGAGCTTTCATTTGTTTCGGTAAAATTGCTTGCTCTCACACTAGTCTGTTATAAGTAATATCAATTATATCAGATATCTTTGTTATGATTTTATATCCCTGAAACTTCGAAGCACTATAACTTTCCAACTTTATAACCTCTTTATCTCTGTAAAGCTGCTTTATGCACGTAGCAGATGCCCTTATCCAGAGCGATGTACAACAGTGTTTGAAGTCTCTATCAATGAATAAATCAACAATGGTTCACTAGGCTGCTTCGGGACAATGACCATTGTTAAAAGCTTTAGCCGATAATGATGGACAACTGTTAATAACTATTGGAAAACTATTACATCCACATTGCACAGTGATCCGTTTACATAAATCCACAGAAAGAATCGCTGTGGTTAATGATCTAACATATAATTTAATTTTATTCTATTAATCTAAACCAGTAGATTATATATATATTGAGCCAAGCATATTCTTGTACTTTATCAAAAGGTCATCATGAAGCAGCAAATTAATTTGATGCACGACTGATGCAAGAGTGTTAATGTTTTTCAAATTTGTTTTTGCATTCAATTTAATTAGCATGAACCAAAGAAAATATAGCTTTTTGTCTTTAGGGTACAAGTGACAGTTCCAGACTGACAAAAACAAATCAGTCAAATCCTGAGAGATGAGTTCTGTTGTTACTGAGCTGAAGCCAAACAAGACTCCTGTTTTCTGCCTTTGTTTCTGTTTTTAATTAATACTTGCCTAAGGACATGTTTTAATTGAAATAGGAAACTGCTGAGGGAGTTTCAGCAGAAAAGTGGCATCTTCTACTGATCAATTCTGCCCTGTCCTGAGGGGAGGTGTCAGGTGTGGTGCAACTTGTTAGACATGTGCCAACAGGTAACTGTTTCCAACTCAGTAAATCAAACAAGGCCTTGTGTCATTATGGATGTCGTTTTAAAATTAATTAGCTGCTCTGTGTGATTAGCATAGTGCTAAAGATAACAGGTGATACACAAAGGATTATTCTTTTCGGTCAAAACATGATTAGAAAAATAAACAGCCGTTTCATCAGGGCAGGTTGAAACAAGTTGAAAAAGCATTGGTATTGAATTGAGCTTAAAATAGTTTATATCCATAACTGTTTATTAAATAATGTTATAATTTTCAACTTCTATGTGGTCAGCCTTTATTATTAATTTGCTGCATTTACATTTAGGATCTAACAACAGATTTCCCCAAAATTAGCATATCTTATATTATAAACATCCCATATTCATAATATTGTGCACCATATAAGAAAAGGAAAGAAAATCAGTACAAAATTAAACAGAAATTGCATTTGGTACTTAAAAATGAATAAAAAAATGTAATAATATCTAATCCTAATAACTAGGTAGCCTTCACTCATTTATATCATGGCCCAGTATGTGTGCACTTTTCTGAGCGAATCACAATTATATAAGGAATTCTTAAAGATGGCATTAATGAGGTTATTTAGTGCTCTCAATCATGAAGGCTGAACTGAAAATGTGTCACCAAACTATATTCATCTAGTATTATGAATCATTAGATCTTGCACAAATCCTTTATCTCATAACCTATACAGATGAATCTATTCCTTTTAATATGTAAATATACCATATGCACAGAAACTTGACAATTTTTTTTTTACAGGTTTGAGGATTTAATTAGTCACAGAACAGTATTTCTTGTGATATTTCATTGCCTCTGACACAAATGGTCCAAGACAAAATGAACCTGGTCCAATGTTAAAGTAGCCAGAGATGGGCAGTTAGATTAATATTTTGGCCAGAGGCTCTCAAAGTCAACCTTATCAAAACTGGAGCACATGGACCACTTCCAGTATTAAATGGTAGTCAAATATATTATGGACCTTGAAATAAGGCCTTTGTTTCTAGCAACAGGAGATAATATACCTGCTTCACTGATGTGGGCCTGACACACTTAAAAGGAAAAACTTTTAATATATAAATAAATAAATAAATATCAATATATATTTATATAGATATAAAAGTTATACTTTCAATACACTTTATCATTTTATTTTATTTTAATATTCTATTTCTATTTTTCATGTTTACATGTTGGATAGTCGTAAAAAGCATTTCACTACATGTTGTACTCTGTATTAGTGGGTATGTGACAAATAAAATTTGAATTCGAATAAACAATTGAGAATTACAATACAATTCTCAATTTAGAAGTTCTAAATTCTGAAAGTTATGTATCTATAAATGAATCAAAGAGAATTTGCAAATACTATTTTAGGGCTTGTATAGGTTCAGCAAAGGTCAATGAAAATGATGGCAGATATCAACCTGAAAGTTGTATGTGGGCCTTACAAACCTTATGTAGTATACATGCATATAGGGATATATTTTATAGATGAATAAAAGAAAGTTGTTTATTTAAGGGCTTGTTTATATATTTATAGCTTCATTCTGTTCATCATTGAGATGCCAGGTATTTAATTTACTGTCTATTGCCTCAAGAAACTGCTATTTATTAGTATTGTTCGAAATATGACACCTTAGAATTGATCTTACATACAAATCATCAGTATGGAGCTTAACTATTTAATTTACACAACGTTTAATATTAGAATATTTGACTTTTACTTATTAATTTCTGTATAAAACCAGAAAAATATGAATAAAGGTTATTGTGCTTTAGACGCAGGACTTCAGGGAGGTAGTGCAGATGGGAGCATTTGACAGAAACAAAGAAAGTCTATAGGGAATTATCAGGTGACATGTTTGAACTTGAGAACTAGTTGACAAAACAGAATCATTTCCACTCTCTTGGAAAACAGTCTAATATTGGCCCAGCAAACATTACAATCGCAAATAACAATCATATTAATTAACCCCCTGCTATCTGCAACATGATCAGTGCTTCGTTCTGCATCTGTAGGGAATGACATTTTGTCTGAACAACAGTGACACAGCAAAAACAGGTGAATATAAAATATATAATTTGTGTCTGGGTCATATTACAAATGCATTTGTAATCATTAGTAATAAGAAAGATAAAATGTATATAATTGAACATAATTACAGATACAATTGTAGAAGGAACACAATAGATGATACTTTTGTTTTTTATAGTTGCATTTTTATGACCCTTATATAAGAATGTGTGTTTTGGTCACTCTGTGATGAAGGCCTAACAACAAATACAACAGACTAAAAGCCATGAAAGCTACTCCATGCAATCTTATCACAACCTAAAAATCATCTAATTTCAGAAATCCTTAGTTTTATACTTGCCCACTACTCAAAACATGGCATTAAGGTTACGTAAAGGACAGAACCAAAAACATCCGTGGAAACATGACATAAAGCCAAAAGAAAAAAGCATAAACACATATCCCCGGGTCTTTAGGCAGATATTGGCTGCATTACTTTCTATTAGGTAATATTCCAATTCAATTATTCCAGGAGCAGTTTGCTGTTCCTAACTAGTTTGTGAGACTTCTTTCCTTTTATCTTGCCTTGCATATTGTCATGTTGCGACTGTCATATCTTTATGATGAATTCTTATGAATGTACCAAAAACAGTACAAGAACAGTATTGATATGTATCTCCATAATCTCATCAGTAATCAAGGAGGTCTCTCTGCCAATAAACTTTGCATATGTTTCATGCATGTCTGTGTTATTGATATCCCCAGGCCTGAAGTAGACTGACCAAGAATTAAATCGATGGGATTTGAGATACCTAATACATGGTGTAATGTAGTGTAAAGCAGGCAGTGATTTGGGCACATTGGGGTCTGGAGGCAGAGCTGGGACAAACTCAGTGGGTCAGCTTGATAAGCTGTATGGTCAACCTCAGGCGTAAGCAGGAGTTGGGATGCCACCATATCTGCCTATGGCAGGAGAGGCCATCTTGTTGGCCGTTGGAGGAACCTCTGCAAGGGAACACTGTGGGCTTCTGGCCTAATATCTTCAGGGGAGGTTGACTTGTTAGCCACTAGAGGGAGCTTCACTAAGAAGGCTATTCTGTTGGCCTCTGCCTACTGTAAAGCTCTTTGAGACAGACAACCACATTGACCTCTAAAGGGAGCTCTGCAGAAGGATTGTCTTGTAGACCTCAAGCTAGAGGTCTTCAGAGGTCCACCAGGCTTTTAGAAAAATAATACTTATTCTACTGCCTTTTTTTTTTACATGGTTTTATACCCCTATCACCGTCCTGCTGTGTCAACACAATTATCATTTTTTTTACATTTTGCATGTATAGTTTGACTTCAATTGTCGTCTTAGAGAAGACTGCAAATCAAAAAAGTTATTCTAATGTATACCCTTTATACAATAATAAAACATTTTCAATTAAATTCAGTTTTTTATATATAGCACTTTTATTAATAGACACTATTAAAAACTCTAAAATACAAACCTAAATAAACAATGGCACGAAAAAAAAAAATCCTGATATCCCTGGTCTTCACAATCTCTACATCTCCAAACAAATTAAAACCTATGGTGGACTTTAGAGTAATGGGTTAGACAGGTCTTTCAAGAACAGTGTTTATAGAACAGTTCAATAAACTATTTGATGACAAACTCAATCATTTGTCCGCCAATAATATGCAATTTGTCCACAAATCTACATTAGCAGTGAAAAATAATCTGAATTGAAAAAAGAGTAATAAAACCTGCAGAATCTTTGCAACACAATAGCACAATGACATCACAAGGCTTAGGGTTTCTGATTTGTCCAGATATATTGGTCATATTGCAAACAGTTCTACAAGTCTATAAAAATATGACTGCCACATCTGTTGGAGATTTATTAAGCTAAGGCTGTGGACTAAGTTTGTGATGTTTTTCTTTGTACTGTTGCTTTATTTTGGCCAGGCAAATGGGAAAAACTGCCATATTCTGGACAGCCCAGCATATCCTCTGCTATTCAAAGATGGAGACGTGATAATCGGAGGTTTATTTTCAATACATGGTGATGCAAAACTTCCATCACTTTCATACACTGAAAAACCTGAACCTTTAATCTGCACTAGGTTTGTTACGGTTGCAACATTTAAGTTATTAATTTGGTAGCGAAAGAAAAAAAAACTGTGTATTTTAGATTTTACTCAAAAATGAATTTTAATTCTATTGTTTTCTTTAAACTTTTTTCCCACAGCTTTAACCTTAGAGAATTTCGATTTGCTCAGACCATGACTTTTGTAATTGAGGAAATCAACAGGAACAACAACTTGCTCCCAAATATCACAATTGGTTACATGATTTATGACAATTGTGGCTCAAGTTTATTATCTATGAAAGCAGCCATGGCGTTGATGAATGGTCAGGATATAATGGGAGAAGAGGCCTGCTCTGTACAAGCAGCAGTGCAAGCCATCATTGGGGAATCTGAATCTTCTCCTACTGTAGTACTCACAAAAACAACAGGACCTTTTCAAATACCAGTGGTAAGAATCAAATATTGTAATTACTAATTGTAAATAAACTCTGGGAGAGTAAAAGTTGTGCCAAGTAACCATATTTCTGAGTTCATTTATTTCCCAAATCCAAAAAGGTAGAAATATAAAGTATATTTTTGCAAACATTTAGCATATATGTCTATTTATGCCTCTTAGCATTAGCATTATTAAGAATAGTCTTATATATTGTTGTTCTTTAGGTTATTTTTTTCTCACTTTTTTCTCTTACACAATAACAGATATAAATGATGCATAGGTCCTAGTTAAAGTATGCTTTTGGAATTTATATTTATATTCTGCAAAATGCATTTTCACTAAATGATCTCTCTTTATTTAGATAAGCCATGGGGCCACATGTGAATGTTTGAGCAACAGAAAAGAGTACCCCTCTTTCTTCAGGACCATAGCGAGTGATTACTACCAGAGTAGAGCTTTGGTATACTTGGTGAAGCACTTTGGCTGGTCTTGGGTGGGAGCTGTAAACAGTGATAATGACTATGGAAACAACGGAATGGCCATTTTTCTGAATGCAGCCAAAGAAGAGGGAATATGTGTTGAGTACTCAGAGAAGTTTGATCGGTCAGATCCTGCCAAACTAATGAAAGTGGTCGACACCATTACAAAAGGCACAGCTAAAGTAATCATTGTATTTCTTGGTCACATTGAGATGAATGTTTTAGTAGAAGAACTTATTCTGAAGAACGTCACTGGCTACCAGATGATTGGTGTCGAGGCATGGATTACTGCAGTTAATCTAGTAACGCCAACAAGTTACAATGTACTGATTGGATCACTAGGATTCGATGTGGGAAAATTGAACATTGCTGGTTTTGCTGACTATGTTGTAAAAGAGTTTTGGCAAACAGATTTCCCTTGTTTGAACACAAAGGGAGAGATTTCTCACACTGAAAACAACTGTAGCAAATATGAAGAAATCCTTCCCTTTAAAAACTACAATGAAGACATATCAGAATTGAGATACGCAAATAACATTTACAGTGCGATTTATGCGGTGGCACATTCTCTACATGGCCTATTGAGATGCACAGAAAACCAGAAGTGTGGAAATGGGAAGACAATACCATCAATGCAGGTAATCACAAAACAACAAAAAAAAAAACAACCCAAGTAAGATATTACACATCATTCAATGATTGCAATTGCTTTTTTTTTTCTTTCAAGGTTGTTGATTCACTAAAAAAAGTAAACTTTATAACCAAAGCAGGAGAACAGATTTGGTTTGACAGCACTGGGGCAACTGCTGCAAAATATGATGTAGTAAACTGGCAACGAGGCTTTGATGGAGAAGTGCAGTTTATGGTTGTGGGGTATTATGATGCCTCTCTGCCAAGTGGACAACAATTTGTCCTAAATTCTAACAATATAAGTTGGGCTGGAGGAAAAACAGAGGTACAGGCAACGCTGGTTAAGTTTTCATTAAATATGGTCAATAATATGTTGAGAATTTGTGCTACAAATCTGCCATAAAGAATCCATTATTAAAGCTAAAAATTGCATTTCAATAGTGTTAACTGCACCTATATTATATTGCTAACTTTAGAAGCCGAGGTCTGTGTGCAGTGAAAGCTGTCCTCCAGGAACCAGGAAAGCTGTACAGAAAGGAAGGCCTGTCTGCTGTTATGATTGTATGCCATGTGCAGAGGGAGAGATCAGTAACCACACAGGTAACTTTAACATTACAAAAATTCAAAGACAATTTGTTAGTCATACAATTTGTTTCTTTCTCCTATTATTCAGGATTCAGTTCCTGAAAAAAAGCATCAGCAAATAAAACGTAAAAAAAAAACATTTTCTCCTTCCTAATGACAATCACGATTATTTTTCAGATTCAAATAACTGTGAGCAGTGTCCAGGAGAATATTGGTCTAATGCTGAAAGAGATAAATGTGTGTTAAAAGTTATAGAGTTTCTCTCATTTACAGAGGTTATGGGTATTATATTGATATTTTTTTCACTACTTGGAGCTTCATTGACTCTGTTAGTGGCTGTTTTATTTCTACTAAAAAAGGACACCCCAATTGTTAAGGCTAACAACTCTGAGCTGAGCTTCCTGCTGCTTTTCTCTCTGACTCTGTGTTTCCTCTGTTCACTTACATTTATTGGACGGCCCTCTAAATGGTCCTGTATGCTGCGCCACACAGCTTTTGGGATCACATTTGTACTCTGTATCTCCTGTGTTCTGGGGAAAACAGTGGTTGTGTTAATGGCCTTTAGAGCTACACTTCCAGGCAGCAATGTCATGAAATGGTTTGGGCCTCTACAGCAGAGACTCAGTGTAGTTGCTTTTACAATTATACAGGTCCTTATTTGTATACTTTGGTTAACAATTTCTCCTCCTTTTCCCTACATGAACATGAACTACTTCAAGGAAAAGATCATATTAGAGTGTAACTTGGGCTCAGCTATAGGTTTCTGGGCAGTTCTGGGTTATATTGGAGTTCTGGCTTTCTTTTGTTTTGTCCTGGCTTTTCTAGCTAGAAAGCTGCCTGATAATTTTAATGAAGCGAAATTCATCACATTCAGTATACTCATATTCTGTGCAGTGTGGATCACTTTTATTCCAGCTTATGTCAGCTCTCCTGGAAAATTCACTGTAGCTGTGGAGATCTTTGCCATTTTAGCCTCCAGTTTTGCTCTACTGTTCTGTATATTTACTCCTAAATGTTATATTATTCTGTTTAAACCTGAACTAAACACAAAGAAAAATATGATGGGCAAAATGGCTTCTAAATCCCTATAAATAAAAAAAATATTAAAATCTACAAGCATCATTTTTTCTTTTTCATATATATATATATATATATATATATATATATATATATATATATATATATATATATATATATATATATATATAATGTCTCCATTCTTATTTGTTATTTCTGTAAAGCTGTTTTAAGACAATGTCCATTGTTAAAAGCGCTATAGAAATAACCTTGACATCTGGTGATACTGATGATATGTGAAAATACTACTGATAACAAACAAACACGCAAACAAAAAACATAACATTTCTAGATAAAAAAAAAAAAAATCACATTTCATCTTATTTATGTTAACACAAAGGAATCCTGCATTCAACTACAGACATGTGTGTCTTAAGCATAAAAGCAAGTATTCCAGAGGAAATATTTTGATATTGCAATGCCACAGTTTCTTGATCCATTTGCTAATTTATTCCCTGCTCCTGCACCTATAGAGAAACACGGTTAATCAGCATTACCAGTGAGAGCATGGGGTCAGAGTATACCAGGGCTTCGTAGAGTGATATGTTATTACTTGATTAATATGTACTGTTGATCAAATAAGATGATTTGAGAATGAGAATTCCTGTGAGGAGGCACTTACATTTCACAGGAATCAAATATGTGACCCTGAAAACACTGGAATCAGAAACAAAACTACAACTTTCTTTCGGCTTCTCCCATTAGGGGGCGCCACAGCGGATCATCCGCGTGTTTGATTTGCCACGTTTTTACGCTGGACGCCCTTCCTAACGCAACCCTCCCCATTTATCCGGGCTTGGGACCGGAACTAAGGCTTGTGCAACCCTAATGGCTGGGGTTGGTTCCCTGACCGGGGATCGAACCCGGGCTGCAGCTGTGAGAGCGCCACATCCTAACCACTAGACCACCAGGGAACCCCGGAATCAGAAACAAAACAATCTGAAAAAAAAAAGGAAATAGTGTTAATTGTCTGCTGGGATTAGCACTGACATGCACAATTGTGGCAAAAGGTTATATGATGCTATGCAAAGTTAAATGAGAAGAAAAATACTCTATTTGAACAAATATACTGCCTGCATGCCTGCGGGTACAAATGCATTATATCAGATCATAGTCTTCTTTATTCATCATTTATAGGGGATACAAATCAACTCTCATTTGCCCAACATTTAAGCCATGGTGGCTGTGTGCACTGGTTTTTACGAATGTTCAAATGAGGTAATGTTTCTTTAAATCAGATTTCGTAGGTGTCGTAAGAATATAGAAAGTTATCGGTTTGTCTTACGACTCTTACACAATTGCTTGTCTTCAAAGTTTGCAGCACGCAGATTCACTAAACAAAACAAATGCACAGCACATGACCATTTAGCTTAGTGTGTCTCTCATGCTGATGCCATAATCCTGTGGCCTTTTCCTACTCGTCTACTTCATGCTTTATACTATGTATCGCAATGAAGAGGAGTGAGATGAGATGTTTTCATTCATATACAAGAAAATTATTAACATCGGTATAGCAAATTAAAATCTCATTACAGAAAAATTAAGAATATATAAATATAAATTATTTGGGTTTAGGTCATACACATCTAAACAAACAGAATATTCAATACAAAGAAACACCATATAGAGCTGTGTCAAGGCAGAAGCAGCAATTGTTGAAAAGGAAAACTGTAATGCTTCTGTGTGTACAAACATAATTTGTAACAAAAAATAATTAATTAATTAATTAAAAAAATATAGATAGATAGATAGATAGATAGATAGATAGATAGATAGATAGATAGATAGATAGATAGATAGATAGATAGATAGATAGATACTGTATATGAGCAATGAGGTTTGTAAAACCCAGGGAAGGGTGCCCTCTGGTGGAGCAGTTATGAATTGTATTTGGCTAAGTGTGTCAAGAAAACTGTTTGATGATCTTCACTGATTGCACTGGGTCGAGCAATTGAGATGTTTCTGGACAAATCTGACTGGCTGGTCCCAGCCCCCTAACAACACTGATGTAAAATATTAGTGATGCTTCTCTGGGGACAGACTGATCGACTTGAACACAGCTATTCTAACAGACAGATAATCAATCCAGTTTTCAGGCAGAAGATTGCAAGTCTGTCTGTAGAACCTGAATGCAAAACCACTACATCCTTTTTGGCCAGCCACATATTGGAGCAGTGACTCCCATCCAAGCTGGAGATGAATGATTTAGTAAAACCGGGGAAACTTTTTCTTTTTTGCACTGCTTTACATTTCATAGTCATTGGCACTTGTATTTGTACTCACTGTTCACTGAACCTTCTGTCTTTCTTTTGATGTGTTTTCTTGTCTGACTCGATTGTAAGTAAAGCCAAGCCAATTTCTCCTCTTGCACTGATGAGGAGGGTACAGTACTTTTCCTCCCTGCCATGCTGAGGACTCTGCTCTACCTTCTTGCTCTCCAAAAACATTGCTTTACCTGCTTGCTGTGCTGAGAATATTGTTCTTTCTCTCTTCAATGCAGGAGGTGTCAGGGCAGATCCTGGCTTTGCCATGAGTTACAATCCATACCCTTGCTTTTCCTTGTATGCTACTATGCCTCCTGACCCCACTTCATACAATATATCACTCTGGCACCCTGCTCAGCTGAGGGCATTGTTTCGTCTTCCGGCTTGCTTGAAGATATCGCTCTGCCTTCATGCTTAGCTGAAGTTGTCAGTTTGCCAAGCAAGGGCTTCACAGTGTTCATCACTCCCTCTTCTGGCTTGCAAACAACATCACTCCCCATCTGTAAGGGGTGATCATCTGCCATCCCTCTGGCCTCATGGAGTGAATTTCTTCATCCTCATGCTCTACCTTTAACCTCGTTCCTCCCAAGAACGTAGCAGTGGCTATTGCTACCAGAGACCCACCCAGAGCAGGTGATATCACTTGGGGCTGTCCAGGACTCCACCACCTGTTTAAAGGACTTTCTGTACTTATGCGAAGGAAACGTTTCAGAATTAGGCCAGGAGACAGTTTACATCTTCGGCACCAAGTAATATATTTGTTTTTGCACCTGATGTATGTTTCACAATCATTAGCCCTCCAATTAAAACTCATTGCTTCCTGTAATTAGGTCATGCAAACTTTTTTTTTATTTTTTATTTTCTTTCTGATAGTTTTGTGTTCTGTTTCATTGCTTGGACCTAAAACAATATATGATCTGCACTTGCATCCACTCCCGCCTCAAATTGCGACGCCTGTGCTTGTCATTATATTTATAATAAACTAATGATAACTATTTTTATTAGTAGTATTAGTATTAGGATTAACTATTAGAAACCTATGTAGTTACAAGCGTGGGAAAATGCATGCTTTGACTTGCCAGCAATTCCTGGGAGTTTAGAAGCTAACAAAGTCGACGTCACAAAGCTAAAGGTCTCTGATTTGTCTAAATTGCACTTATATTCAGCAGAGGGCTGAGCACTTTATAAATATATGAATATGATATCTGTTGTGCATTTGTGCTGCAGAAAACCAGTGAATGAACCTAGTGATGTTTTTGTCTGTATTGTTTTTTTCTTTCAGCCTGGCAAAAGGGGAAAATTGCTATATTCTGGACAGCCCAGCACATCCTCTGCTAGCTAAAGATGGGGATGTGATAATCGGAGGTTTATTTTCAATACACAGTGGTATAATGCTTCCTTCACTACCATACACTGAAAAACCTGAAGCTTTAATTTGCACCAGGTTTGTTAAAATGGGACATTGAGGACTGAAAATTGTATTTATCGTTCAGGATTTAAAAATGTGTTTCCAATTAAAACATTACAAATGTTTTTTTTAATTTGTTTTAACAGATTTAATCTTAGAGAATTGCGATTTGCTCAGACAATGACGTTTGTTATTGAGGAAATCAACAGGAGCAACAGTTTGCTCCCAAATATTTCTATTGGCTACAGGATATATGACAATTGTGGATCAAGATTGTTATCTATGAAAGCAGCCATGGCTCTGATGAATGGTATGGACACAACAGCAAATGGGGCCTGCACTGGAGAAGCAGCAGTACAAGCCATCATCGGGGAGTCAGAGTCTTCCCCTACTATAGTACTCACAAAAACTACAGGACCTTTTCAGATCCCAGTGGTATGAATAAGTTACTGTTGTATCCTGTGCTGTAATAGTTTTCCAATAACATATTCAACATTCAGAAATGTACTTTCAAAAAATGTTTCTTTTTCCCCCCCAGATAAGCCATGGGGCCACATGTGAATGTTTGAGCAACAGAAAAGAGTACCCCTCTTTCTTCAGGACCATCGCAAGTGACTATTACCAGAGTAGAGCACTGGCATATTTGATCAAGCACTTTGGCTGGTCTTGGGTGGGAGCTGTAAACAGTGATAATGACTATGGCAACAATGGAATGGCCATTTTTCTGAATGCAGCCAAAGAGGAGGGAATATGTGTTGAGTACTCGGAGAAGTTTGACCGGTCAGATACTGGCAAAATTGTAAAAGTGGTGGATATTATTAAAAAAGGCACAGCCAGGGTCGTCATTATATTTATTGCTCAAGCTGATATGAATGTTCTGATAGACCATCTCATTCTGAGGAATGTCACTGGATACCAGATGATTGGTGTAGAGTCATGGATTACTGCGATTAATCTAGCAACACCTGCAAGTTACAATGTATTGATTGGATCCATCGGATTAGATGTAGGAAAATTAAACATTCATGGATTTGCTGACTACGTAATTAAAGAGTTTTGGCAAACAGATTTCCCTTGTTTGGACACAATAGGAAACATTTCTCAAACTGACAGCAGTTGCAGCAGATATGAGGAAATCCTTCCCTTTAAAAACTACAATGAAGATATATCAGAATTGAGATACGCAAATAACATTTACAGTGCGATTTATGCGGTGGCACATTCTCTACACAGCCTATTGAGATGCACAGAAAACCAGAAGTGTGTAAAAGACAAAGCAATACAATCATGGCAGGTAGTCTAACAAAATAGCATAACAGAGGAAATGTATAATGTTCCCATAAAATTAATGCTATTAATATCTTTTTCTTTTAAAGGTTGTTGAATATCTGAAGAAAGTAAACTTTACTACTAAGTCAGGAGAAAATATTTGGTTCGACAGCACTGGGGCAACAGCTGCAAAATATGATGTGGTCAACTGGCAGAAAGGTTTTGGCAGGGAAGTGCAATTTAAGGTTGTAGGCTATTATGATGCGTCTCTGCCAGCTGGACAACAATTTGTCCTAAACGCTCAAGATATAGTTTGGGGTGGAGAGAAAAAAGAGGTACAGAAAGTTGGGTTAATTATATTTGAAAACTGAACACAAGCATAAATTTATTAAATACAAATTTTTATTATACGCATAATATTTGTTTTTCTATAGAAGCCAAGGTCTGTGTGCAGTGAAAGCTGTCCTCCAGGAACCAGGAAAGCTACACAGAAAGGAAGGCCTGTCTGCTGTTATGACTGTATACCATGTGCAGAGGGAGAGATCAGTAACCACACAGGTAACTTTACTATTAACAAGTTTCAAAGGCATTTTTTTTGTTGTACATTTTGCATCCTCCTCCTATTATTCAGGATACACTGCCTGAAAAATGCCATCAATACATGAAACTATGCAAACGACTTATTTTTTTTCTAATAAGAATAACATGATTATTTTGCAGATTCAAATAACTGTGAGCAGTGTCCAGGAGAATATTGGTCTAATGCTGAAAGAGATAAATGTGTGTTAAAGGTTATAGAGTTTCTGTCATTTACAGAGGTTATGGGTATTATATTGGTACTTTTTTCTTTGTTCGGTGCTGCATTAACTATATTAGTAGGCATTTTATTTGTAATAAAAAAGGACACTCCTATAGTTAGGGCCAACAACTCTGAGCTGAGCTTCCTGCTGCTCTTCTCACTGACTCTGTGTTTCCTCTGTTCACTTACTTTCATTGGACGGCCCTCTGAGTGGTCCTGTATGCTGCGCCACACAGCTTTTGGAATCACATTTGTACTCTGTATCTCCTGTGTTCTGGGGAAAACAGTGGTTGTGTTAATGGCCTTTAGAGCTACACTTCCAGGCAGCAATGTTATGAAATGGTTTGGGCCTCTACAGCAGAGACTCAGTGTAGTTGCTTTCACTCTCATACAGGTCCTTATTTGTGTACTTTGGTTAACAGTTTCTCCTCCTTTCCCCTACATGAACATGAACTACTTCAAGGAAAAGATCATATTAGAATGTAACTTGGGCTCAGCTATAGGTTTCTGGGCAGTTCTGGGTTATATTGGAGTTCTGGCTTTCTTCTGTTTTGTTTTGGCTTTTCTAGCTAGAAATCTGCCAGATAATTTTAATGAAGCGAAATTCATCACATTCAGTATACTCATATTCTGTGCAGTGTGGATCACTTTTATTCCAGCTTATGTCAGCTCTCCTGGAAAATTCACTGTAGCTGTGGAGATCTTTGCCATTTTGGCCTCCAGTTTTGCTCTACTGTTCTGTATATTTACTCCTAAATGTTATATTATTCTGTTTAAACCTGAACTAAACACAAAGAAAAATATGATGGGGAAAACAAAATGATTATAAAAAAACATGCTATTAAAATCTATATATATCTATCTAATATTTACACATGGAATATGAATATAAGAGCTGATTTAAAAGAGAACAGAATAAACTTTTTATTAAGAAAAATCCAAATGTGTCTTTTCTCTCTTTATAGATCTATCTATCTCTGTATCACTTTTTCCCAACATCTCTCAGAATTTTAAAGAATACACAGATTGTTCACAGATTGTAAGTAAAGCTCAAATATTTAATGTAATTTGTATTTACTTGTGAAAACCACAATTTTCACTGTTTATTCTGGAGTATAACAAAAAAATGCCAGAAGTATCAGTGGTTCTGCTTAGGGTATGGATGTACGGATGGAATATACTGATTGGAATATGCAGTAAGAATTGGTGGAGGACTGGCTAAGGATGTACGTTAGAAGACTCCTGTGAGAAATCTGATCCTATGTAGTGACCCCACATAGGTAATCCTACAAATCTAATTAGAAAAATAACAACTACAGCTGGCAGCTTAATACATATTTATAAATGCTCATACAGATGATGGTTCTTTGAAAAAAAAAAAATATAATTCTTTATATCACTCAAATGTGGTTGAAAATGTATATGCTCATTTAATATGACATCAGAGTTCTCAAATAGTTGTCAGCACCATGATTGTAAATATTTGCCGCATATATATGATGTCAAGAGGTGAATATAATATTGCTCACAACAAAGTGATACATAACAAGTAGTTCTCATGATCAAACTGATTCATTCATTCAAAGAATAGATCAAGTAATCTAAAAGACATGGTCAAAGAACTGAAAAAAACTACTCAGTTTGTCAATAAATGTATAGGATTTCATGACAAGAGGTATTAACTTACATAGTATGTACACAATATTTATTACATTAAAATAGTGTCAGTATGAAGATCTCAGGATGGTGAAGAAATGCTCTGAAGACAATGGGACAAGGCACGACATCTAGCAAAAAAACGTTAATTATCAACTTATTTTATTATTTCAGCAAACATATTTTTTACCTCGAAACAAAAATCCATTAATTTCAAGAAGTAGCTGAGAACAGACATCACCCACAAGCATTCAACAGCCTTTGTTTAAGCCTGTTTTTTGGCATAATTATTGTTGGCCTGCTCTTACATTTCGGCAACAGTCTATTAAATTAGTGTCACTATTAGAGCACATGATTAGGAAGTATAAACATTGCCCTTTTTTGCCATAATTTAATCTCCAGGATTTCCCCCAGTCCTCAAAGAGTTTTATTTTTATTGGATTATTGTTGTATAGATGCCTCTACCAGCTTTTAGCTATAACCAAAGACGTCTATTCCCTTAATGGTCAGTACACAAATAGAAACACACTCACCAACGCAAATGAACTGGGCGTACAAACTGAGAGCACATGCAGGCCAATCATTCAGGGAATAGCCTTCAGAAGAGTTTCTAAATAATCTGAATAATAATTTGTCCCTTAATGATATCACAAAGCACATCAGCTCTCTGATTTGTCCAAATAGAATAATCATACCCTGAAGACTCAGAGCATGTCTATATATATCTAGGAGTATATGTGTGAGGACCAATACAGCAAAAGTACTGGACAAAATCTGTGATGTTATTTCTCGTACTACTCTTTTATCTTAGTGTGGCAAAGCGAGACACTTGCCATATTCTGGAATACCCAGAATATCATCTGTTGTCTGAAGATGTGATAATCGGAGTTGTCATTTCAATATGCAGTGGTACACACATGCAGTCGTTGCCACACACCGAAAAGCCTCCTTTAATCCTCATTAGGTTTGTTTGACCTTGTAGTCATTTTTTTATTAACTCTGTAATTGAATTTTCCACTGTATTTCTTCTGATATTTTCTTGTGCCTTTTATTTATATTTGTGGTTTGAACTTTAGAGATTTATGGCTTTGCTCAGACTATGACTTTTGCAATTGATGAAATTAAAAGAGGCACCAGCTTAATCACATATATCTCATACTGCTACAGGATATATGACCACTGCAGTTCGGGGGTGCAACCTGTGAAGGCAACCATGACGTTGATTCACGGTAAGGACATAAATGCAGATGATATTAGCTCTGGTAGTTCAGAAATCTTGAGGTTGTAAAGCATAATGTTGTAGTTTAATTTTGCCAAACTGTTTGCTTGCATGCAGAGATCAACCTTTTTCATAAAGAAGATAACTTCAACAAGCATAATGATTTGATTCCATGTAATGAAGACATATCAGAATTGAGATATGCAAAAAGTGGATACAGTGCAGAGTCTGCTGTTGTACATTATCTACACAGCCTGTTGAGATGCACTGAAAACCAGAGTGTTGATATCCACCGAAAAGACAAAATAATACAACTATGGCAGGTAATACAACAGAAGCAATGTAACATACAGTATGCCTATGACTGACATTGTCATGAAGTGAATGCTTTTGTTTTTTTCTATTTGAAGGTTGGTGCCTTTCTAAAAGAGGTCATTTATATTGCCAATGTAAGAGAAATTGTTAAGTTTGACAGTCGCGGGGCAATGGCTGCAAAAGACGATGATAAATTGCATTGTAAGGCAGTGGTCTATCATGATGCCTCTTTGCCAAGTGAACAACTGTTTGTCCTAAATGCTAAAGATGTTGTCTGGACTGGAGGCAAAAGAGAGGTACATGCACTGCTACACACAATTGTTAGCCCTTTATAACAATAATAGGTCTTATTAAACTTTAGCAAGCACCGTTGTTTAGAACATTTTTATCTGCCTGTCAGTGTGAAAGATTTTTCACAAAAATATTGTTTCCAAGGTTAAAAACAAAGCTGATAATACTGCTGAGTAGCTGGTTATAAACTGTGATATAGAACCTTTAATAACATAGTAAGCACTTATGCATCGAACAAGTGATATTATCTGCTATCTTTATAAAAATTATTTATTGTACCCAAAATATTGTTTACATTAGACTCTATGGACCGTCTGCAGTGAGAGCTGTTCTCCAAGAACCAGGAGCGCTGCACAGAAAGAAAGACCTGCCTGTTCTTATGACTTTATACCACATGCTGAGATCAGTAACCACACAGGTAACGTCAGCAATACTACATTTTAAGGACAAGTCGTTAATTGTATATTTTGCAATTTTCTATACTATTTTTTTTTTTTAAACACAGTCCCTGAACAATTGTATTAATACATAAAATCACAAGATAATGTTGACTTTTGTTTCTAATAACAACTCTGGTTATTTTTCAGATCCATCTAACTGTGAGCAGTGTCCAGAAGAATACTGGTTTAATGCTGACCGGGATAAATGTGTGTTTTTTTCACATACAGAGGTTTTTAGGATAATACTGATATTGTTTTCTTCATTTGGAGCGACATTAACTGTTTTAGTAGCTGTTTTATTACTAATAGAAACATATGCTCCCATTGATAAGACCAATTACTCTGGGTTGAGCTTCCTGCTGCTGTTCTCCTTGTGTTTTCTCTGTTCACTTACTTCTATTAGACAATCATCTCAGTGGTCCTGTATGCTGCGTCACACAGCATTTGGAGTTACGTTTACCTTCAGTATCTCCTGTGTTTTGGTGAAACCAGTAGTTGTGCTAATTGCCTTCAGGGCTACATTTCCAGGCAATAATGCAAATCACTCTAAGAATTAGATTTTTCCAATTTGCAAACATGAAATTATCATTTTACCTGAAGTTTGATTAACTTGCATTGGCACACCCAATGTTGAATATGATCAAATAAACGACATGATGTTCACATCATAATCACGAATCGCACTTGATGTGTATATGGATAATAAAAAAATTCAACTTATAAAAATCACAGTTGTGTCATATCTCTGTCTATAGAATGATGTTTTATGATGAGTTAAATTTTCTCATATTAAAAGGCCCCTATGCATAAACCAAAACATAAATAAATAAATACACAAAAACAAATACACAAATATGTCATGACATAATCAAAATTAAATTAAATTACATACTTTCATATAATAAATATTACAGCATATTGTAATATATTGGACATATTGGAAAAAAGCATTTTTCTGGTAAGAACTTGGGTTGGAGGGCGGTGTTAAATTTAGGTGAAGCAGTAATGATGGGATGATGCAATAGGAACTAGTTTGTACAAACCCACTTTTAGACTTCCCTTGCAATATAAAAATAAATGAATTTGATCGATAAAATACATATATGTATTTATTGTGGGTAAACACATTTTCAGGCAAGTGGCAATTGTAGGGGTGTAATAGCTCAGTGGATAAGGTCTTGGCCTTTTGATCTTAAGGCTAATGTAAGAAAACATTATGAGGACAACGAAGATCGCAATGAAGAAGTTTATATAAGCATAGCAGTGACAAAATACATGAAGCACTTTGGGTTCATCGGAGTCAGAAAGAACCCAGAGCAAACTCTGCCCAGATATTTTATATTGTTCTTCCCTTTAAAGTATAGACCGGAGTTATCCTTTAAATGTAAATTAGATGTAGGACATGCATGAAGGAACAACTGGCTGGGTGATCAAGTGGAGGTCACTGTTATTGACACCTTTGCTGTTGCCTGCCCCCCCGGAAGGTCAGGATAGGGTATTGTTTAAATGATAATCACGGTCTGAGACACCTTTTGGTTAGAGATAGTCCTTGATGGCTTGCTGTCTCTCCCACACTGATTCAATCAAGACTTTGATTAGGATTGATACAACTGAAATTCTATGTCAAACTACATAAATACTTTTGTGAAATTTAAGCCGTTTTGCGGATGAGCTTAATTTGATATAGCGTAGGGTGGAATCTGGGTTGAGGCAGTCTGTAATTCTTACAGCTATAAGTTCAAATCCTTGCATCACCAACAGAACCAATGCTACACCCCTGAGCAAGCCCCTTAACAGCTCAATGTATAAATGAGATAATTTATACATTGCTACATTTATACACTAGCTACTGTAGCTGATTAAAACTACTGAAATTACTCTTGTCTGCAGGTTAGGTCTAATTAACAATCAATATAACCACCCTGAAACAGTTCCAAGTGAAGATGTTGTTGAAAATAAGAGGGTTGGATTTCATATTTTACACAAGCCTGTATAAAACCAATACAAACTGCCCGATCCACCAACACAGCATAATATACATCCCTATATTTCATATTCACACAATCCAGTTCTACAGTTTTAGAACAATTCTCATTAAAATAAATTTCACTGGAAATCATATGATTGTTGACGAGACAGATTTTTACTGTAAATAAAAACAGACCATGATATATTGGCAGAATTAACTGTTTTTGCTGTGGAAATAATAATGTAAAAGAAAAGCATTACAAAAAAGAAGGCTTTGTCACCTGGAATATTCCAGCATCAAGAGTACAGTCCCACAGCATGTACTTCTGAGGAGAACTGCTGGTAGTTGAGGTCACTGCAGCTGCCTGTACACATTAAACCTTGAGGTTTAACCAGACCACTGTACATTAATACTAGATTCATTGTATACATTGGGAAATGGATGATTGATGAAGATGTGATGTGTGCCTTCGAATGAACATGAACATTCTCTAGTGCCAGTCATTATTAATTTCAGGGACGAAAACATTAAACAGAGGCAGTAGTTAGTCCATGTCTCACCATTCCACTAATTCATGAGAAAAAATAGGCAGGATTTCAGATAGTAATAGAATGCAGGCATAGTGATGAATATTTGTAACATTGGCAGGGAAGTTGGTGCTAAGGCCAACCAAAGTCAGTTTTAAATTAGGTGGAAACATTCCCCTTCACACTTGGCAGAGAATTCCTTCAGGTATATCACATTGGAACAATTATATGATGAAATTCAGAGGCATACCTAGGACTAAGTAAGAGGAATTGGTGGACAGACAATTCAGCCTAATGTTAATTTATTCCCCTATATGCCTTTCAGTTATTCAGAATAGGTTGAAACAGAGAAGATTAAAGAAAGTGGTTGGTCCCAAAAAGCTGTAAGGATGTTCTACTCCACATGCTCATCATAAACTAATAGCAGGGTATTTAGACCAGGATAAAACACTCAGCAATGTAATAGCTTTCAACTTGCATTTCTATTGAGCAGGCATTTACGTTGATGTTCACATTTGTGTAGCATGTCGCAAATGAGAAGTAGTGAATTTGTTATCCACCCCAAAAGCAGCATTGCACCCATTACCCCATATAACCTGCTTTGAGTCATTAGAAAGTTGTATTTATAGAAATTATCAGAAACTTTCATGTTATCTCCAGAGTCAGAATCCTGAAAATCAACTTGAGTGACCAGGACCCTGTGTTCTTGACACAAACACATAAAAATAAATTTGACAAATTATGGGGGGATTAAATGAATTCACAATGTTTTTATCCATTCATTCATTTATCCATTTTATCCATATGATTCTTGAAAATTGGACAGTTTATTCACAATTATATGCAGTATTGTGATAATCGGCTCAATCTGCCAGCGTTTGCAGTACAAGAGTACAGTCCAGTCCAAACACCTCCACAGGTTTCTCACAATTTAAATAATTGTATGAAAAATCTGTGGTGTAACCTGGAAAGAGATGTGTGAAAGTAATGCCCAGCTAATCTGCTAAAGCAAAAATGATTTTGAAAGGATTTTCTGCATAACAAATTACATTTAAACATGTAATATGAATAATATAAATATGTACACACATGGATATCACCATCAATAGTGAAAAACTATATATATATATATATATATATATATATATATATATATATATATATATATATATATATATATATATAATAAGGATAACTATTTGTATAATTATTATAATTTCTATTGTGTATAAATTAAACCAGAAGCAACTGGGCATAAAGGGGTAGAAGGTTATCTCTTAATGACATCACAAAGCTCACCACCTCTGATTTGTCCTTGCTATATAGTTATACCCAGAACACTCACAGCATGTCTATAAATATATGAAGACTGTGTAGTGTGAGGAGTGATCCAGCAAACGCACTGGACACACTTTGTGATGTTAATCTCTATAATAACTATTTTTGGTCTAAGCCTGGCAAAAGGAGAAAATTGCAATATTTTGGAAAACCCTGTTAATCCTCTATTTTCCAAAGATGGAGATGTTATAATTGGAGCTATTTTTTCAATACATCGTGCAACACAGACCCAGGCTTTGATATATACTGAAAAACCTCCACCTTTAATCTGTGATAGGTTTGTTGTATAGTGGAACCTTGTTTTTTGTATTATTCTGTATAATAGTTTCTACATATTGTTATCCTAATTTCATAATTTTTTATATGTATATTTGTAGAATTGACCTCAGTGAATTCCGGATTGCTCAGGCCATGATATTTGCAGTTGATGAAATCAATAGGGACAACAGCTTGCTTCCAAATATCTCAATTGGTTACACAATTTATGACAATTGTCTCTCCAGCTTGTTATCTATGAAGGCAGCTATGGCTTTGATGAATGGAATGGACATAACAGCAGATGGGTCCTGCTCTGGACAAGCAGCAGTACAAGCCATTATAGGGGAGTCAGAGTCTTCTCCTACTGTGGCACTTGCAAAAACTACAGGACCTTTTAAGATCCCAGTGGTGAGAAACACTGCTTTTTATTATCAAATATATACATTGATTTATTAAATACAAAGCACACATGAAATATATATGATAAGTCTAGCATGTCGGTAAATTATATTTTATACTTAATTACCTTTGCATGTGTAACCTTCATATCTGGTTTTTGATCCATGCATGTTTTTCGTATGGGTCTCATCAGCCCCCCAGGTCCTTCGTTCAAACCTGTACTCAAGTTTCTGTCTGGGCAGAGCTTCACATGTTCCCGCCATGTTGCATGGGAGTCCGCTGGGTTCTCGGTTTCCACCAACTGTCTATAAGCAGGCAGATGGGAAGAATAGCTATATTTATTTGTGTCTAGGTGAAAGAGCGTGTCATTTGTTTACCTCAAGCCAAGTGTTTCCTTGACTGGCTCTGACAAGAATGGAGTAAAGAAAAACGGTTGTTGTAATAATTTAGATGAGCATGATGTAAATACACCAAATGTTTTGTTTCAGAGATTGTAATTTTATTTCTGTTTGGTTACATGTGAAACAAATGTACCATAACAGTGATTTTTTTCTTTGTTTTTGTTCTCAGGTAAGTCATTCTGCCTCATGTGAATGCTTGAGCAACAGAAGAGCATACCCATCTTTCTTCAGGACCATACCAAGTGACTATTACCAGGGTAGAGCGTTGGCCTATTTGGTCAAGCACTTTGGCTGGTCTTGGGTGGGAGCTGTACACAGTGATAATGACTATGGCAACAATGGAATAGCCATTTTTCTGAATGCAGCCAAAGAGGAGGGAATATGTGTTGAGTACTCGGAAAAGTTCGATCGAGCAAATCCTGCCAAAATGATTAAAGTGGCTGATATTATTAAGAAAAGCACAGCCAAAGTAATCATTGTATTTCTTTCCTATTTTGATGTGAACTTTCTAATAGAGCAGCTTAATCTTAATAATCTCACTGGCTACCAGATGATTGGTACTGCATGGATTTCTGCTGTTGATCTAGTAACACCAGCGAGTTTTAGGGTTTTGTCTGGAGCCATTGGATTTGATGTGGGAAAATTAAAGATTAGTGGTTTTGCTGATTATGCTGCCAATGAATTTTGGCACACAGCACACCCATGCTTATATACAGAGGGAAGCACTTCTAAAACTGAAAACAGCTGCAGTAAATATGAAGATATGATTCAATTTAAAAACTACACTAATGATATTTCAGAACTGAGATATGCAAATAATGTCTACAATGCCGTTTATGCTGTGGCACATTCTCTACACAGTCTGTTAAAATGCACAGAAAATCAGAGTTGTCAGAAAGACGTAACAATACAACCATGGCAGGTAACACAATGAAAACATGTAAAGCAGGATATTACATGACTGATATTGACATAATATAAATATATGTTTTCTTTACCTTTGAAAGGTTGTTGATTCTCTAAAAAAGGTAAATTTTACCACCAAGGTAGGAGAAAAAATTTGGTTTGACATCACTGGGGCAACCGCTGCAAAATATGATGTGCTGAACTGGCAACGTGGGGTTAGTGGAGAAGTGGAGCTTAAGGTCTTGGGATATTATGATGGCTCACTTCAACGTGGACAACAATTTGCCTTAACTGCAGAGGATATAGTGTGGGCAGCAGAGAAAAGAGAGGTACATACATTGTATTTATGAAATGATCTAAACTGTAATAAATGAACATCAAAATTATACAGGATTTGTATGACCATATATATACACATAAATAGCTGTTGTTTTTTGGCCCATTGGATGTACATGAAGAATTTCAAGTACAAATTTGCTTAATTTTTAAAAAATAAACAATTATGGAAATTTCAGATATAACCACATATATGAAAGTTTGCACTGGTGATGTGTTGTTCAAATTAGAAGCCAAGGTCTGTGTGCAGTGAAAGCTGTCCTCCAGGAACCAGGAAAGCTGCACAGAAAGGAAGGCCTGTCTGCTGTTATGACTGTATACCATGTGCAGAGGGAGAGATCAGTAACCACACAGGTAACTTCAGCATCACCAAGTTTCAACCACAATTTATTAATTGCACATTGTGCACCCTCGTTATATGGTTTAGGATACAGATACTAAAGAATAATATTAATAAATAAAACCGTCATATAAATCAGTGTTTTTTTCCTAATGATAATAACCATGATTATTTTGCAGATTCAAATAACTGTGAGCAGTGTCCAGGAGAATATTGGTCTAATGCTGAAAGAGATAAATGTGTGTTAAAAGTTGTAGAGTTTCTCTCATTTACAGAGGTTATGGGGATAATACTGGTACTTTTTTCTTTGTTCGGTGCTGCATTAACTATATTAGTTGGCATTTTATTTGTATTAAAAAAGGACACTCCTATTGTTAGGGCCAACAACTCTGAGCTGAGCTTCCTGCTGCTCTTCTCACTGACTCTGTGTTTCCTCTGTTCACTTACTTTCATTGGACGGCCCTCTGAGTGGTCCTGTATGCTGCGCCACACAGCTTTTGGGATCACGTTTGTACTCTGTATCTCCTGTGTTCTGGGGAAAACAGTAGTTGTTTTAGTGGCCTTCAGAGCTACACTTCCAGGCAGCAATGTCATGAAATGGTTTGGGCCTCTACAGCAGAGACTCAGTGTAGTTGCATTCACTCTGATTCAGGTTCTTATTTGTGTACTTTGGTTAACAATTTCTCCTCCTTTCCCCTACATGAACATGAATTACTACAAGGAAAAGATCATATTAGAATGTAACTTGGGCTCACCTATAGGTTTCTGGGCAGTTCTGGGTTATATTGGAGTTCTGGCTTTCTTTTGTTTTGTTTTGGCTTTTCTAGCTAGAAAGCTGCCTGATAATTTTAATGAAGCGAAATTCATCACATTCAGTATACTCATATTCTGTGCAGTGTGGATCACCTTTATTCCAGCTTATGTCAGCTCTCCTGGAAAATTCACTGTAGCTGTGGAGATCTTTGCCATTTTGGCCTCCAGTTTTGCTCTGCTGTTCTGTATATTTACTCCTAAATGTTATATTATTCTGTTTAAACCTAAACAAAACACCAAGAAAAATATGATGGGCAAAATGGCTTCTATATAGCATCATTATTTTAGCTGAAGAATGTTACACTTGGACAAATAATGTCAATATAATCAACTTAATATTTAGACAACTTTGATCTAATTACATTTATTATAGATATAGATGATAACTGATTAAACTTTAAAATAAAATAAAAAATAAAATCACAATTATGTTTCATCTCTGTCTTTGTATAGATCGTTTGTATATAGTAAAATGATAAAAAATTGGTGATGGCAATATTTAATACCTTGTTTAAAAGTTAATAAACAACCAAATAAATCAACCACCAGAAAAAAAAATAAATACAGAATACAGCATCAACTTTACAAATACTTTAAAAATGCATTGTTTAGGTTTGTTGTTTGATCAGCAGAGGGCATCGAAGCCTGGAATTTGTGACCACCAGCTTGTCAAAAAAGGCAAAATAATCTCCAATAATCGTTACATTATTTAGCTCCATGACTCCATAAAAGCATAAAGCATTTAAATTGCCATCAGATGAATGTTTAGATTACTATTCTGCACTGTTAGCTGCATTGGAAAATTAAGAATCAAATGAAAGAATGGTGGGCTTTAGTGGAGAATTTAAGAGTGGCAGCACACATGAGATCATGTAATAGGACACAGTGGAAGTGGCATGGCTAGGAAGTATGACAAATCTTTCAGTAGGAATGCAATCTGATATGTAGCTTTAATAATACTGTGAGTTAAGGATATAATGACAAGCCTGCACACTGGTTATGGTAAAAAAAAAAATCATTTAAAAGAAACATGTTTACATATGCAAACATTTACTATATATTTTCGACTAAAGAAAGTTTGAGGTTGACGATATAAGCATTAAAAACTGAAACACTATTACTACCACTAGTAATCATAATCATCATCATCATCAACAACAACATGAAGGTAAAACAACTATCACATTGGATCTAACATTATTGCGTTACATAACAGTCTTAACAAATAAACCCTCATCTTCTCATTTGAAAAGGCTAATTGCTCATGTTTTCCAAAATACTAAACATAAGAGAAAACTGGAGATTGTGTTCCTCAGCTGCAGAATGTTGTGCAATGTGGCCAATTGCATTTAATGTTTACAATTCTAGCATTTCAACTGATTTTTTACTTCTAGTCTAATATAACCCAAGCCAGATTAAGACCCACTCACAAATCGGGTAATGGTAAGTTAGGAAAGGTTACATTTAATCACATCTTAAGGTAAACATGTGGCCAGCAAGCTGCTAAAATATGGCTGAAGGGATGGTCAGAGAGAATTGGCTAACACTTTATTAGCAGTCTACACTTACATCTATAGCATTTGGTGCACACTATTATCCAGAGCAAGTTACTTAGCAAGTATTTATTTTATTTATAATTGAATGAAAGTTTACATTTGTTTGACCTTATTTGGGTCATACATTTTTATTTTACTAATTCCTTTTTTATCTTGCTACTCAACTTCGTCAAGTCACAATATAACAACACACACACACACACACACACACACACACACACACACACACACACACACACACACACACACACATACACACACACACATGCCACCCACTGAGAGCAGTTAAGGGGCTTAAGATTTTGCTAAAGAACTCATTGCAGTAAATCATACAAAGCCAAATGAATAAATCCAAATGGAAAATCAAACAAAAAAAGACAAAAACTTAAATCATGAGAACCACAAAAACATAATAAATGCAATATATGAGAATGTAAGCATGCAGACAATATGGGAGTACTGTACATACAGATACAGCAGACTGTCAATATATAGTCTGATAACTGATGCCTATGAATTATATTTACTAGTCAGTGAACATGTGCAAAAAACACATAGCTACACTATTTCATATCACATGCAGGACCAGCAGGCACAAGCCAACAACAATAGCTGTATATAATTCATTTGGTCATGGATGAACGAATAAAACCAGAAATAACTAAGACATGCCAGTAGTATCATGTCCCTTAATGACATCACAAAATCACAACGCTAAACACCTGATCTGATTAGTCCATACTGAATGGGCATACCCTTAACACCAACATCATGTCTATAAATATATGAAGAAATAAATCTCTGTTCAGGACTGATTCTGCAAAAGCACTGGTCATCATTTGTAATGTTATTCCTTCTATTACTCCCTTCTCTTAGCTTAGCAAAATTAGAAAATTGCTACATTCTGGAAAACCCAGAAAACCCTCTGTTATCTAAAGATGGAGATGTGATCATTGGAGCTGTGTTTTCAATACATCGTGATACACAGGCGCAGTCACTGCAGTATACAGAAAAACCTCCACCTTTAATCTGCACTAGGTTTGACACTGTAGTTATTTTGGAGGATGTGTAATTTAATGCATTGGAATCATTAGAAATTTTCCATTGTTACTTCATTTTATAAGAATTTTACATTTTGTATGATTTTCATGTGTATTTGTAGAACTGACCTCAGTGAATTACGGCTTGCTCAGATCATGATTTTTGCGATTGAAGAAATCAACAGAAGTAACACGTTGCTCCCCAATATCTCAGTTGGGTACAAGATTTATGACAATTGTCTTTCAAGCTTGTTATCTATGAAAGCAGCCATGGCTTTCATGAATGGTCAGGACATGACAGCGAAGGAGGCCTGCCCTGAACAAGCAGTGGTACAAGCCATCATAGGGGAGTCAGAGTCTACTCCTACTATAGCGCTTACAAAAACTACAGGACCTTTTACAATCCCAGTGGTAGGTATTAATGATTTTCATTATTATTTAAAGAACATATTTTATAGTTACAAAACACAATTGTATTACTCGAGAGATATTTATCTTTAATTATCGAGAAACATCTACAAATAAAACATTATATATTTAGTTTTTACATAATTTAAGTTTTAGACGCAGGATTGTAAATTATAGTAGTTGTGTTTAATATTTCATCAAATGTACTTGTGTATGTTTAGTGTTCAGCAATGTATATTATTTATATGAGTGGCATAGTGGTGCTGGGGGTGGCATTGGCACACAACAGGGGCAGGTTTAACCTGTACTTGGGTCTGTGCAGTTTCACCCACTCTTTATAAATATGCAGATATACAGAATAACAACATTTTAACTTGAATAAAAACTGAATAGACCAATTATATTGTTAATATCAGTATCATATAAATGAGTATATACTGGATTTATAGTGCATAATCGTTGTTTTTTACAGAAAATAATGTTTTTTAATGTTTTACAGTTGTAATATTTTTAATCTGTTAACAGGCTCCTGTGTAAATTTCTCTTGCTATGTCTAAGATGTATCAAAAACAGGCTGTACTCATGTTTGCTATTCTGTCCTCAGATAAGTCATGCTGCTACATGTGAATGTTTGAGCAACAGAAAAGAGTACCCCTCTTTCTTCAGGACCATCGCGAGTGACTACTACCAGAGTAGAGCATTGGCATATATGGTCAAGCACTTTGGCTGGTCTTGGGTAGGAGCTGTGTACAGTGATAATGACTATGGAAACAATGGAATGACTATTTTTTTAAATGCAGCCAAAGAGGAGGGAATATGTGTTGAGTACTCTGAGAAGTTTGATCGGGCAAATCCTGCCAAAATCATGAACGTGGCTCATTCTATTAAGAAAGGCACAGCCAAAGTAATTATTGTATTTCTTGCTTACTTTGATATGAACATTTTAATAGAACAGCTGATTATAGATAATCTCACTGGCTACCAGATTATTGGTGTTGAAGCATGGATTACTGCTGTTGAATTTGTAACACCAGCAAGTTATAATGTTTTGGCTGGAGCCATTGGTTTTGATGTGGGAAAATTGAACATTGGTGGTTTTGTGGATTATGCTGTCAATGGATTTTGGCAAACAGCAGTCCCATGCTTACATACAGAGGAAAACAATTTTCAAACTGAAATCAACTGCAGCCAATATGAAGAAATGATTCAATATAAAAACTACAGTAAGGATATTTTAGAATTGAGATATGCAAATAATCTTTATAATGCAGTTTAT
The DNA here is from genome assembly GCF_946808225.1 of Silurus aristotelis. Taxonomy (NCBI): domain Eukaryota; kingdom Metazoa; phylum Chordata; class Actinopteri; order Siluriformes; family Siluridae; genus Silurus; species Silurus aristotelis. The sequence continues at coordinate 3,970,083 of NC_139583.1, read as the reverse complement.
GCTGTGGCACATTCTCTACACAGTCTGTTAAAATGCACAGAAAATCAGAGTTGTGAAAAAGACAAACCAATACAACCATGGCAGGTAACACAAAGAAGAGAAGAAAAGCAGGCTCTGTAGATGCATGATATGACAGCGATATACAGTAAATACTTGTTTGCATTTTCTATTTAAAGGTTGTGATGTCTCTAAAAAAGGTAAATTTTACCACTAAAGTAGGAGAACAGATTTGGTTTGACAGCACTGGGGCAACAGCTGCAAAGTATGATGTGGTGAACTGGCAACGAGGGTTAAATGGAGAAGTGGAGTTTAAGGTTGTGGGCTATTATGATGCCTCTCTGCCACATGGACAACAGTTTGTCCTAAATACTGAAGATATAGTGTGGGCTGGAGAGAAAAGAGAGGTACATACATTGCTAATTCTAAATAAATAAAAAAAAAATCAAAAATAATTTAAAGGCTGTAGCTATAATATATTGTTCACATTAGAAGCCAAGGTCTGTGTGCAGTGAAAGCTGTCCTTCAGGAACCAGGAAAGCTACACAGAAAGGAAGGCCTGTCTGCTGTTATGACTGTATACCATGTGCAGAGGGAGAAATCAGTAACCAGACAGGTAACTTCAGCATCACCAAGTTTCAAAGACAATTTGCTAATTGTACATTGTGTATCCTCCTATTACTATTTAAGATACAGTTTTTGAAAAATGGCATTAATAAATAAATTGCCAAATAATGTTTGTTTTCCTTCCCAATAGTAATAATCATTATTATTTTTCAGATTCAAATAACTGTGAGCAGTGTCCAGGAGAATATTGGTCAAACGCTAAAAGAGATAAATGTGTGGTGAAGGTTATAGAGTTTCTTTTATTTACAGAGGTTATGGGGATAATTTTGATACTTTTTTCATTAGTTGGAGCTGCATTAACTGTGTTAGTAGCCATTTTATTTCTAATGGAAAGAGACACTCCTATTGTTAAGGCCAACAACTCTGAGCTGAGCTTCCTGCTGCTCTTCTCACTGACTCTGTGTTTCCTCTGTTCACTTACTTTCATTGGACGGCCCTCTGAGTGGTCCTGTATGCTGCGCCACACAGCTTTTGGGATCACATTTGTACTCTGTATCTCCTGTGTTCTGGGTAAAACAGTAGTTGTTTTAGTGGCCTTCAGAGCTACACTTCCAGGTAATAATGTCATAAAATTATTTGGCCCTCTACAACAGAGACTCAGTGTAGTTGCATTAACTCTCATTCAGGTCCTTATTAGTGTGCTTTGGTTAACAGTTTCTCCTCCTTTTCCCTACATGAACATGAATTACTACAAGGAAAAGATCATATTAGAATGTAACTTGGGCTCAGCTATAGGTTTCTGGGCCATGCTGTGTTATATTGGAGTTCTGGCTTTCTTATGCTTTGTTTTGGCTTTTCTAGCTAGAAAGCTGCCAGATAATTTTAATGAAGCGAAATTCATCACATTCAGTATACTCATATTCTGTGCAGTGTGGATCACCTTTATTCCAGCTTATGTCAGCTCTCCTGGAAAATTCACTGTAGCTGTGGAGATCTTTGCCATTTTAGCCTCCAGTTTTGCTCTGCTGTTCTGTATATTTACTCCTAAATGTTATATTATTTTGTTTAAACCTGAACTAAATACAAAGAAAAATATGATAGGCAAAGCAGCATCTAAATCCCTTTAAAAAAAATCCTTGTTCTGAAGTCTGAAAACAAACATTACAAATAAATAACTTGGACACACAATGTCAAATATAATCAAATAAATAAAATGTATCTACCTTAAATACCTTAAATCTAATGACATATACATATAGATGAGAAATTAATAAACTTACCACAAAAATCTTGTCTTATTTCTGCTTATAAAAGATTAGAAAATGTTTAATGTATTTTAATAGAATGGAATAGCCTTTATTTGTCACATATACATTACAGCAGAGTGAAATTTGTTTTTCGCATATCCCAGCTTGTTCAGAAGCTGAGGTCAGAGCACAGGGTCAGCAATGATATGGCTCAAGGGCCCAAGAGTGGCAGCTTGGCAATACCGGTGCTTAAACCCAAAACCTTCTGATCAGTAACCCAGCACGTTGACCACTGAGGTACCACTCCCTTTTACTAACACATTTTATGTTAACTGGAAGCACAAGACGGGACACAAGGAGCAACATGACATAACACTTTACTTCCTGTTTTGTTCACCATACAAATGGGTTCGATAACACCACAGCTTCAAAAATCATTTTCTTTAAATAACACCTCCCTGTTAAATAAATCACCTTCTTTTGAATCCCACTATGCAGAATGCAGTATATTGTAATAACTCGCACATTATTTGTAACCTTATTTTAGAACCTTTTCTTTAAAGGCTCTGGCATGGGGAAACTAGTGTGGGATCTATGATGATCTCAAATGTTGATCTGTTTTATGAGTTGCTGAGTAGCTCCTGGTTCCATAAAATCAACTGACTGTATAAGTCTGTACAAAGAAGATTTCTCACAATCTTACCTTCTGCTGCTCATGTTAGTTTTTACTCTCCTGTGTTTTGTATTGTTTTAAGATTTATAATCAATACATTTATAATAAACCCCGAGCACAGAGGTCGGTGGCTGAGATAAGCAGACTGTGACAACGAGGTGTGGGTTTGTTGGGAGCTTCTGCCTAAAGCAAGAAAGAGAGAGCAAGCAATTAATAAAAGCCAGAAATTCTCTGTCTCACTGTCTTTACAACATCCTATTATCTGCTTTGCTTCAGTCAAAAACAGTAAGGAGCTGCTGCTCTCATTATCTATCTCCAGCTGTGTCATCTTGCCACCCCACACTCCTGCCATGTGCCCCAGGTATCTCCACAACAGTGGTGCTGAATCGGCACTGTCTATTGAGCACCCTGTCAGCAGTTGCATTAGGAGTGCCTGCTCTTTTTGTAGGTGGTTTAGTGGCTTGTCATTATAGAACTTTCCCTTTGCTCCAAACCTACTGTCAGTGAATTTTGGGCCCAGAGTCTATGCCTTCAAGAGAGGGCATTGACCTTGCCATGACTGACCCTGGATCAGTGTTGGACCTGGAATGAGAATTCCTGTAGTCTGCTGGAGAAGGATGTGGTCTGTTGCCAGTATATATTTTGTACCTGCTAGGTAATAATGCAGCTCGTCCACTGCCCACCTAATGCCCAGGATTCTCGTTCCACCGGGGCATACCTTTGTTCGGCCAGTGTCAGTTTTCGGGTGACAAACATGTTCACTCCCTCAAAGATTTGTGAGAGAACAGCACCCAGCCTTAATTCTGGGTCTCTTAGCACCTGTGGAGAGGTAAGTATTCACTTTAGGGACTGGAATGCCTGTTCTGTTGTCTTTGTCCACCAGACTTGTTCGGGCTGTCCCTTCTTCATAAGATCTAAACAGAGGGGAAGCTAGAGAGGAGAAATTAGAGACAAACCATTTGCAGTATCCTGCCAACCCCAAGAAAACATGTATCTGGTGTTAGGACTTTGAACGAGGGTATTCTTTAACCCACTTTGATTTGTTTTTCTTGCGGTTTCTGCAAGACCCTGCCAATGTGGTATGCCAGGAACTGTGCCTCAGTCAGTTAGTACACAAGTTGTACTTCCATGTGCTTGCCATTAGCCAAGCCTTAACGAGTTACTCCATAACCTTTCTAAGGTAATGTAGGTGGTCCTAGATCTGCAACAGGGTGTAGCCCTGGCTTCAGGTGGACCAAACGAATAATACCATGAAGTGAGTACCTGGCAGCCTGGAAAGCTCTGTAGACAGTACGCAGGACCCATTAAAACATGCGTACTGTAGACAGAGGCTACACAATTCAGTTCAGGTCTCATCCACCCAGGGAATAGTGGCTCCACCCTCATGTGGTGGAGCATTTTTGGGAGAGATTTGGCAGGGCTCCATTAGACCTGTTCATGACCCAAGAGATGTCGCACTGTCCCATTTGTTTCTCCCTTACTCCTACAGCCCCTCTTGGGGCTGGACGCCATGGCTTAAGGGTGGCGGAGGCTACCTTTACACTTTTCCCCCCGTTGTGCTGCTTCTGGGAGTTCTGAAAAAGAGTTCGCCGGGATGTAGTCCATCTCCTCCGGGTGGCCCTGCAGTGGCTGGACAGACCATGGTTTGTGTACCTGGTATCCCTTCTTAAGCATCCTCCTGGGAGACTTTTCTTAAGAGGGTTCTTCTCTATCAAGCAGGGGGCACAAAAGTTTACCCCCACCCAGAGTTGTGGAGGCTGTGGCTGTGGCCCCTAAGGGCGTACAGCTCTGAGAGCCACTGAGGTGGTAGAGACCATTTTCCACTGAGGTGGTAGAGACCATTTTCCACTGAGGTGGTAGAGACCATTTTCCAATCCAGAGCTCTACGGGAGCTCAATGAGGAGATCATATGCCGCAAATGGCATCTGTTCAGTAGATGGTGCGATTTGCACAGTTTGGATCGAGTTAACTACCCGGTTGGTTAAGTGCTGCAATTCCTTTAGGAACAGTTCGCCAAAGGGTTGGCTCTGTCCACCATCAAAGTCCACCATTTTGGCATATCATTTACGAATGGCAAATGCTTTTTTTTACCCTAGAATAGGGTATATCCCTAAGGTGCCCTCGGTCGTCCCAGGGCTCCAGGCATTCTATCCTCCTCTTTTTTAGGCCCCAGACCAGGAAAAGATTAACTGGCTGTGTCCGGTGTGAGCGCTGAACACTTACGTCCACAGGACGACTACGTCTAGAAAGTCGAAGTAGCTGCTTATCTGCTATGGCCCTCCAAAGAGAGGCCTTTGTGCGAACAAGCAGACACTAAGCAGGTGGATTATCCTCCTACGAGTCCTCTGGTCACCCACTCCATTCTGGGTCAGAGCACACTTGACCCGGAGTGTGACAGCCTCTAAGACTTGGTCTGGAGTGTCTCTACATGACATCTGCAAAGCTGTGGGCTAATTCAGACAGGTTCTGTAACCTTGACCTCAGTACCACTCCTGGCCCTTCTGTCCTTAGGCCTAGCTGTGGCCCCACACAATAGGTATTGGTCAGTCTGGCGGTATTAGACACTTATTCCCAAAGCATTGTTGACGCAGCTTGATTTTCTGAAAAGTGTACATCTCCAGGTTATGTATGTAACCCTGGTTCCCTGAGAGAATGAGACATCTCCATGCCACACTACCAGCATTTCAGTGAAACCAGCACTACCTTCTGAAAGGGCACATTCCATGTGCTTTTATGCTTCGTAGTCGTGATGTCAGTGACACAGAGCTTTCCATTGGACTAATTATGCAGCGTCTTGTTCCCTTGGGAAATCATGGTTACATACATAACCTGAAGAAAATTGCTTTCATCTGTGCATCATCAGCCCTATTGCATTTATTAGCTTAGTGTGAGGTACAGAGAAATGTTCGCCGTCAAGGAGGTGTTTGAGGAATGAAGCCACAGGCTCGAGAGGGCTTAGTACCTATTTCCTCACTTATTATAAGAACCTGGAGTACATTTAGCAGACCAAACCTCTTAACCCCTGCCAAGAATGTGATCCCTATTCTTTGATCACTTTCAGTTTACACTGTCTTACTGCACAGGCTTTAAGAACCTCAAACCCTGAAACTGCTAAACTTGCTGAAGGTTAAGTCTCCCATACAGTTAACCACAGTTCCAACCCAATGCTGTGACATGACAATGCTGTGATCTTATCCAATATTGTGCTGGCTGTTTTTATACTACTCACTTTGTAGTTGAGGGGAGTGTTGTTCCCATATTATATGGTTTTGCAGCCCATCAGAAAGAAATGCTGGTGAGCTTTTATCACCACTGCTGCAGTATAAGTGCGCCATGTAAGATCATCAGTGATTTGAACACAAGTTCACACAAGTAAAATAGCATTTTTTTTTTTTTTTTTTTGTTTATCAGTCGAAGTTTTGGAATGTAACCACCGTGATAAATGAAAGATTACTGTATATGAAAAATCCTGTAAGTTCAAAGTTGGAAATGGCCACGGATATACATTCCCTTATCTCTTACTGGTAAGAAAGCTCCATTTTAAGGTTGCAAAGTTTGTTGTACAGAGAATGAGCATTTCAAACATAAAAGACAGTGTAAATAAATTTTTATTTACAAAATGAATTGGAGCATTTATCTAATTTATACAACCAAGCAGTTAGAGCTAAAGGTTGTTCTTAAAGACGTAGCAGTACTACATTTAGAACAGTAGTCCAGCATTATAACCACTGAGAAACCATTGCCCTGAAATACAGTGAGGAAAATAAGTATTTGAACACCCTGCTATTTTGCAAGATCTCCCACTTAGAAATCATGGAGGGGTCTGAAATTGTCATTGTAGGTGCATGTCCACTGTGAGAGACATAATCTAAAAAAAGAAAAATCCAGAAATCACAATATATGATTTTTTAACTATTTATTTGTATGATACAGCTGCAAATAAGTATTTGAACACCTGTCTATCAGCTAGACTTCTGACCCTCAAAGACCTGTTAGTCTGCCTTTAAAATGTCCACCGCCACTACATTTATTATCCTAAATTAGATGCACCTGTTCGAGGTCGTTAGCTGCATAAAGACACCTGTCCACCCCATACAATCGGTAAGAATCCAACTACTAACATGGCCAAGACCAAAGAGCTGTCCAAAGACACTAGAGACAAAATTGTACACCGCCACAAGGCTGGAAAGGGCTATGGGGAAATTGCCAAGCAGCTTGGTGAAAAAAGGTACACTGTTGGAGCAATCATTAGAAAATAGAAGAAGCTAAACATGACTGTCAATCTCCCTCGGACTGGGGCTCCTTGCAAGAACTCACCTCGTGGGGTCTCAATGATCCTAAGGAAGGTGAGAAATCAGCCCAGAACTACACTAGAGGAGCTGGTCAATGACCTGAAAAGAGCTGGGACCACCGTTTCCAAGGATACTGTTGGTAATACACTAAGACGTCATGGTTTGAAATCATGCATGGCACGGAAGGTTCCCCTGCTTAAACCAGCACATGTCCAGGCACGTCTTAAGTTTGCCAATGACCATTTGGATGATCCAGAGGAGTCATAGGAGAAAGTCATGTGGTCAGATGAGACCAAAATAGAACTTTTGGGTCATAATTCCACTAAACGTGTTTGGAGAAAGAAGAATGATGAGTACCATCCCAAGAACACCATCCCTGCGGTAGTAGCATCATGCTTTGGGGGTGTTTTTCTGCACATGGGACAGGGCAACTGCACTGTATTAAGGAGAGGATGACCGTGGCCATGTATTGCGAGATTTTGGGGAACAACCTCCTTCCCTCAGTTAGAGCATTGAAGATGGGTCCAGGCTGGGTCTTCCAACATGACAATGACCCAAACACACAGCCAGGATAACCAAGGAGTGGCTCTGTAAGAAGCATATCAAGGTTCTGGCGTGGCCTAGCCAGTCTTCAGACATAAACCCAATAGAGAATCTTTGGAGGGAGCTCAAACTCCGTGTTTCTCAGCAACAGGCCAGAAACCTGACTGATCTAGAGAAGATCTGTGTGGAGGAGTGGGCCAAAATCCCCCCTGCAGTGTGTGCAAACCTGGTGAAAAACTACAGGAAACGTTTGACCTCTGTAATTGCAAACAAAGGCTACTGTACCAAATATTAACATTGACTTTCTCAGGTGTTCAAATACTTATTTGCAGCTGTATAATACAAATAAATAGTTTAAAAAAATCATACATTGTGATTTCTGGATTCTTTTTTTTTTAGATTATGTCTCTCACAGTGGACATGCACCTACAATGAAAATTTCAGACCCCTCCATGATTTCTAAGTGGGAGAACTTGCAAAATAGCAGGGTGTTCAAATACTTATTTTCCTTACTGTAAGTATAACTGATTTTTTTTATTGCAATCAATAAAAATATACCAGACAGGCATACAATATAAAAAATATAAAATATCAGTAATTGATTGATTCAATTAAAAAATTAAGTTTAAACAAAGAATAAAATGCTTAATTTATTTACAGGATATAGTCCAGATGTCAAGGAGGTCTAAGAGCTTAATCAATCACACTACTAGTAAGTAATCATGTACAAGAAACATAAAAATTCGACATTGGCTAAACTATTTGACAGCACATGTAGGACCAGCAGGCCCAAGCCAACAAAAATGGCTGTATATAATTTACTGTATGTGGTCTTTGATAAATGAGTTAAAACAAAAACAACTTAAAACCCACAGGTAGCCTCAGGTCCCAAAATGACATCACAAAGCTACAAAGCTGAACAACCTTTCTGATTTGTCCATAATGTATAGTCATACAGAGAACACACAGAGCATATCAATAAATATAGGAAGACTTTCTATGTTCAGGACTAATTCTAAAAAGCACTGGTCAAGATCTGTAATGTTTTTCCTTCTACTACTCTCTTCTCTTACCCTGGCAAAGGGAGACAATTGCCATATCATGGAAGACCCAGAATATCCTTTGTTATCTAAAGATGGAGATGTAATAATTGGAGCTGTGTTTTCATTACATCGTGGTACACAGATGCAGTCACTGCAATATACTGAAAAACCTCCACCTTTAATCTGCACTAAGTTAGTTCTAGTTGATACATTAGTCATTTTGAAGAATCTGTAGTTTTCTGCTTAATAATAATCTGAATATCTCAATTATATTACTTTTCAGTTTCAGTACAAGATAATTTAAAATTTCATGATTTTTATGTGTATTTTGTAGATTATCCCTTCTTTTTTTACGGCTTGTTCAGATTATGGCTTTTGCAGTTGAGGAAATTAACAGAAGTAACACCTTGCTCCCAAATATCTCAGTTGGTTACAAGATTTATGATGCTTGTCTCTCAAGATTATTATCTATGAAGGCAGCCATAGCTTTTATTAATGGTCAGGACATAACAAATAAGACCTGCCATGAACAAGCAGTGGTACAAGCCATCATAGGGGAGTCAGAGTCTACTGCTAATATAGCACTTACAAAAACTATAGAACCTTTTAAGATTCCAGTGGTAAGTATTAATTATTTGAATCATTCGAATCAAACAAAAAAGTGCAAACTCAAAAGATACATTGCAAATTACTATTATATATATATATATATATATATATATAATTTTTTTTTTTTAACCTGTCATTCTCTCCTCAGATAAGTTATGCTGCCACCTGTGAATGTTTGAGTAATAGAAAGGAGTACCCATATTTCTTTAGGACCATCGCGAGTGACTACTACCAGAGTAGAGCATTGGCATATATGGTCAAGCACTTTGGCTGGACTTGGGTAGGAGCTGTGCACAGTGATAATGATTATGGAAACAGTGGAATGACTATTTTTCTGAATGCAGCCAAAGAGGAGGGAATATGTGTTGAGTACACAGAAAAGTTTGATCGAGCAAATCCTGCCAAAATCATCAAAGTGGTTGACATTATTCAGAAAGGCACAGCTAAAGTAATTATTGTATTTCTTCCTAATCTTGAGATGAGTATTTTAATAGAACAGCTAATTCTAAAGAATGTCACTGGCTACCAGATGATTGGTGTTGAAGGATGGATTTCTGCTGCTGCTCTAGCAACACCAGCAAGTTATAATGTTCTGGCTGGAGCCATTGGATTTGATGTGGGAAAATTGAACATTGGTGGTTTTGTGGATTATGCTGTCAATGGATTTTGGCAAACAGCAGTCCCATGCTTACATACAGAGGGAAGCAATTTTCAAACTGAAATCAACTGCAGCCAATATGAAGAAATGATTCAATATAAAAACTACAGTAAGGATATTTTAGAATTGAGATATGCAAATAATCTTTACAATGCAGTTTATGCTGTGGCACATTCTCTACACAGTCTGTTAAAATGCACAGAATATCAGAGTTGTGAAAAAGAGAAAACGATTCAACCATGGGAGGTAAAACAAAGAAGAGAAGCAAAGCAAATATTGTGAATTTTATATTGTCATTATAAAAATATATATTTACTTTTCTATTTAAAGGTTGTGATGTCTCTAAAAAAGGTAAATTTTACCACTAAAGTAGGAGAACAGATTTGGTTTGACAGCACTGGGGCAACAGCTGCAAAGTATGATGTGGTGAACTGGCAACGAGGGTTCAGTGGTGAAGTGGAGTTTAAGGTTGTAGGCTATTATGATGCCTCTCTGCCACATGGACAACAAATTGTTCTAAATACTGAAGATATAGTGTGGGCTGGAGGCAAAAAAGAGGTAAATACATTGTTTCATGATTTTTAATAACATACAAATATAAATATTATTATTTTTAAACATTTGTTAACTACAATCTATATTTGAATATAAGCATATTGTTCTATATACATGAAACATTCCCAATTAAATTCCCCCAAAATTGCTATAGTGTAGTGTTTCAATGTAAAATGTACATTGCCATTGAGCTGCTTGGATTTCAGCAGTAATCAAACAATGGCTTAAGAAATTTATGGGTTTTGACAGATTACACAACTGTAAAAACGTAAAGGTTTTAGTCATAATATATTGTTCACATTAGAAGCCAAGGTCTGTGTGCAGTGAAAGCTGTTCTCCAGGAACCAGGAAAGCTGCACAGAAAGGAAGGCCTGTCTGCTGTTACGACTGTATACCATGTGCAGAGGGAGAGATCAGTAACCAGACAGGTAATTTCAGCTTTTACAAGTTGTTAATAATTCAATGTTTATCATCATATTACTATTTAGCTTACAGTTTCTAAAAACTGGTATTAAAAAATACAATTATAAGATATTTCCTTCCTAATGATAATAACTATGATTACTTTGCAGATTCCATTAACTGTAAGCAGTGTCCAGGAGACTTTTGGTCTAATGCTAAAAGAGATAAATGTGTGTTAAAAGTTGTTGAGTTTCTTTCATTTACAGAGGTTATTAGTATAATAATAATACTCTTTTCTTTATTTGGAGCTTCATTGACTCTGTTAGTAGCTGTTTTATTTCTAAAAGAAAAGGACACTCCAATTGTTAAGGCTAACAACTCTGAGCTGAGCTTCTTGCTGCTCTTCTCACTGACTCTGTGTTTCCTCTGTTCAATTACATTCATTGGACAACCCTCTGAGTGGTCCTGTATGTTGCGCCACACAGCTTTTGGAATCACATTTGTACTCTGTATCTCCTGTGTTCTGTGGAAAACAGTAGTGGTGTTAAAGGCCTTCAGAGCTACACTTCCAGATAGTAATGTCATGAAATGGTTTGGACCTCTACAGCAGAGACTCAGTGTAGTTGCATTTACTCTCATACAGGTTCTTATTTGTATACTTTGGTTAACAATTTCTCCTCCTTTCCCCTACAAGAACATGAATTACTACAAGGAAAAGATCATATTAGAATGTAACTTGGGCTCAGCTATAGGTTTCTGGGCAGTTCTGGGTTATATTGGAGTTCAGGCTTTCTTTTGTTTTGTTTTGGCTTTTCTAGCTAGAATGCTGCCTGATAATTTTAATGAAGCAAAATTCATCACATTCAGTATACTCATATTCTGTGCAGTGTGGATCACCTTTATTCCAGCTTATGTCAGCTCTCCTGGAAAATACACTGTAGCTGTGGAGATCTTTGCCATTTTGGCCTCCAGTTTTGCTCTGCTGTTCTGTATATTTACTCCTAAATGTTATATTATTCTGTTTAAACCTGAACTAAACACAAAGAAAAATATGATGTGCAAAATGGCATCTAAATCCCTATAAAATGTGTTGCTCTAATCTATTTATTATTTTGCTGATGTTACTTTTACACACAGTATATTAAGTGTAATCAAGTCAATAATGTTTATATAAATATATATATATATATATATATATATATATATATATATATATATATATATATATATATAATCACAAATAATATGGATATGGATGAGTACTGAATAAACTTTTAAAAAAAAACTGTCTTATTTATGTCTATGAAAGAAAACTAGAATAACAATAATGTTTATAATCAGTATTAAATGATATTTATTGACATTAATAATTTATGATATTAATAATAATTTTGAGACATACAATTTATTAAAGAAATAAGTCAATAAAAAATTAATTGCAGAACAATGCTTAAAATCCATTGGGCTTAAGGTTTTTGGACCCACAAAGATATGTGAGGGTAAATGAAAACCCATCAAAGAAGGTGCTAAAAGTTCTTATGGTCTGTAAAAACCTGAAAAGGGTGCTGGCTGCTAATTAACCACAAGCAGCTTCTGATCCCCCACTCTATTGGTTATCTCAGTAGGGGTGAGCTTGTGTGTGAGGAAGGCACATTGGTGTAGCTTGTTGTGAGCCCCTCTTTGGGACAGCACAGCCCCCACCCCAACATCAGAAGCATACACCTTTACCACCAAAGGCAAATCTGGATCTGGAATATTCAGAATGGGAGTCAAGGTGAACTGTCATTTGACTTCTAGAAAGGCCACTTTGCCTCGGGTGTCCCCCGGAAGGTGGATTGGTGAGGCGGGGACAGGGAAGCGGCGACAAAGCTGAAATTCTTAATGAACTTATGATAAAAGTTTGCAAATCCAAGGAACTGTTGTACATGAATGTGTTTGGGGAGGGCCACTCTGCAACAGCTTGCACTTTCTGTGGGTCCATTTAGATGCTGTATGTGGCTATGATGAATTCTAAAACTTAAGGCACATTCAACTCTCACTTCTTGGACTTTCCAAACACGTGATTATCTAAGAGGTGGGTCAGGACTCTCCTGACATGCTCTTCATGCTCCAGAAGGGACCATGAAAAAATAAAAATGTCATCTAGAAATACGAAGATGATGTGTTAAGCATGTCCCAGAGAAGGTTGTTGATCAGTGCGAGGAAGACTGCTGGGGAGTTTGTGAGGGCAAACAGCATTGCCTCATATTCGTAGTCCCATATTGGGATGTTACAAGCACTCTTCCATGCATCTCCCTGCTTTATGCATACCAAGTGGTAGACATAACGCAAGTCTAGTTTTGTGAAAATTAAGGCCTCCAGGAGAAGCTTAAAGGCAGTGGCCTTGACTGGCAGGGGGTACCAGCCAGAAATTCTTATCCAGTTGAGGGCACAGTAATCTTTGCAGAGATGCAGGCAACTGTCACTTTCATTCAGTCTTTTATTCACCATAATTCTTAAATTCTGTAAAGCTGCTTTGAGACAATGTCCATTGTGAAAAGCGCCATAAAAATGAACTTGACTTCACTACGGGCCTCCACCATCTAATGGTAACATCACTGTCCTTCGTTCCCTTGCTCAAGTTAGCATCTGCTACGTAAACTAAGGAGCGTGTCTGTAATCATGGCCTGCAGTTATGTATGTGGTTTTTGTGGTGCCTTCTGTCATTTCCTAGAAAGCATGGCAAAGTCTATACTCTGGCAAACATCAGCAATATGTAGAACACAGTCACTGAACAGAGAAATCAGGGACTCAGTAATACTAAATATTTTGTGAAATAAAATTTTGCAAAAAGGAACAGTGTGCATGTGTGGGTGCGAAGTGGACTATAGGCGGAAGAGGAAGTGGGGCATGCTGGCTAAGCATGTGGCTCAGGTTGTGGCTCATGAGGTTGGTGGCTGTTATAAGCAGGCTGGGACAGCGAGGTGTGAGTTTATTGTTAAGTTCTGCGTAAAGCAAGAAAGAGAGAGAGCTAGCAATGAACAAAAATGTCTCAATGTCTAATAAATAATAATAAATAATAAATAAAATAAATAACCTCTGTCTCAATGTCTTTACAGCATCCCATTATCTGCTTCGTACCACTCAAAAACAGTCAGGAGCTGCTGCTCTCATTATCTGTCTCAAGCTGTGTCATCTTGCCACCCCACCATCATGCTACGTGTCCCAGGCCTTTTCACAACAGTGGTGATGAATCGGCGGTGTCTATTGAACACTTTGTCAGCAGTTGCATTAGGATTGCCTGCTCTTTTTTGTAAATGGTTCACTGACAGGTCAGCGCCAAATTTCCCCTTAGCTCTAAACCTACTGTCAGTTACTTTTGGGCACAGAGTCTATTTCTTCAAGAGAGGGCCATGACTGACCCTCGATCAGTGTTGGACCTGGAGTAAGAAGTCCTATAGTCCCTTCCTGCTAGGTAATCATGCAGCTCTTCCACTGCCCAACTAATGGCCAGGGCTTCTCGTTCCATCGCAGCATACCTTTGTTTGGCCGGTGTCAGTTTTGTGAGAGAATGGTGAGTTTTGTGAGAGGGATTAGGATGGGAAGAAAAAAAATATAAAGAAAAAGAAGGCAGATAAATTAAGTATATCAAATCTAGAATATATTAAGATATATATGAGATTGTGGCAGTAAACAGTAAATCAGTAAACAATTTAACATGGTTTATGTAATTGTCCTTAAAGTGTCCGTGTGCGGTATGGTCTGGTATAAAATATAAAGTGCACAGTGCTGTCCGAGTCCAGAGCTTAAGTGACAGTCCAGAGTTTAAAGTGTCGTAGTGTGAAAAGAAAAATATGTGCAGAGAAAAAGTGTGATGATGTAGAGAGTGGGCCAGTTTTTAGATTTCTGGGTGTTTAAACTCTGAATGGCCTGTGGGAAGAAGCTCCTCCTCATTCTCTCTGTGTTCGCTTTCAGAGAGCGGAAGCGTTTCCCTGAACACATCAAAGAAAAGAGTCCATTATTGGGATGGCTGAGGTCCTTCACAATCTTCCTGGCCCTGGTCCTGCACCGCGTGCTGTAGATGTCCTGCAGGTTAGGGAGCTTGGTGTGGATGGTACGTTCAGCTGAATGCACCACCCTCTGGAGGGCTCGTCTGTCCTGCATGGTGCTGTTCCCAAACCAGGAAGTGATGCTACCCAGAACGCTCTCAATGGTGCAAGTGTAAAAAGTCTTTAGCACCTGAGAGGGTAGTTTAAACTCCCTTAAGCGTCTCAGATGGTAAAGACGCTGCCGGGATTTCTTCACCAGGGTGTTGTTGTGACAGGACCAAGACAGGTCCTGTGTGATGTGAACACTTAGGTACCGGAAACTGTCCACTCTCTCCACTGGGGTCCCGTTGATGTTTAGCGGTTGGTATGACCACTCCTGCTTCCTGCTGAAGTCCACTATCAACTCCTTAGTCTTGCTGACGTTCAGGAGAAGGTTGTTCTCCTGGCACCATCTCTCCAGGTTTCTCTGTCATATCTAATGGTGTCCATCTTGTGTAGATGAAACTGTAACTAAGTAAATTAAAATATAAAATAAACAAAAAAAGAGAAAACGTAGCCGGAGCAGTTGTGACGGCAGCCGACCTCACCGGCACCATCTTGATTCTTAAGGAACCAAGTGCTAAATGTCATCTTTGGATTAGCACTGGGGTCAGGGCCACCTTCCAGTATAATTTTTTTAAAAGTCTAATGTGGAGATTAACCTGGCCCATCTCAAGTGCTCCTGGCTTTCAGGCCATCTACCCACAAAGGTGGGTTGCTGTCAAACCAGGTTGAGCTTGTGGAAGTCATTACATAAACTGAGGCCCTCGTCCAACTTTGGCACTACCTCGATGGGGCTGAACCCTGTATGGCCACTGGTGCACTTCCACCCCTGGCAGAGTCGTTATTTCATGTTGCACTAAGTGGGTCAGGCCTGGAGAGGTCCACCAGGTCATCAAATAAGTCCAGGATTTTAGGTCCTGCTTTTGTGTGGGGGTTAGGTCCTCACTCTTCTGTACCAAGGTACACCCTGATGGATCTGTGGGAGTGGTGCAAAAAGCTGAACCAGCCGGTTAAATTAACTGGCTGCTGCAGGTGGTAGTTTGCTGGGCGGATTTTTTGAGCACTGTGTATGGACCCTGTTAGCGAGCTAGGAAGTAGAAGTAAAACCCTCTTTCCTGGCTTAAACATCTTTGTCTGTGAGGGGCAGTTATTTCTTCACTCTTGTTTGTTTTTGTCTATTTGGACCTGCATTTTCTGGATATATTCGATGAAGGACCTGTACGGGGATGGATGGCTACATCAAACAGTCCTGAAGGTCTTCTCCTGAACAGGAGCTCGAAATGGGTTAAACTCGACTATGCTTGTTTAATTTTTTTCATTGCAAAGAGGACATGCGGGAGGAGGAGGTAACAATTTCCTCTTTGTTCACCACTCATTGACGCTTCCAATTGAGGATCTGGTTAAAATACTCCACTTGCTCATATGTTTGTGGTTGGTAAATTGATGTCCTTATGTGTGTCACCTACAACAGCCAATTTGAGATTAACTTTAACCTGTTGGCCTTCGCCACAGCTTTTGGGACTCACAGCTGAAAATGACCTAAATTTTAACAGTTCCTGAGAAAAGTGGGCTACATAAACAATTTAGATATTTTTGTAATGAAGATTCTATGAGCTTTACTTTCAATTATCTAAAGTTGATATTGCTCAAAAGAAGTATTAAATTATAGATGATGAAATACCATGAATATACGTTTCCTTCATTTCTCTTATAAAAACAAACAGGCAATAGATGTTGAGAGAATGATACCACTAAGGGAGTACCTTGAAGCCTGGAAAGCTTTGCCAGACATGTCTTAATCGGTCCTGCGTACTGTAGACAGAGGCTACACAATTCAGTTCAGGTCTTATCCACCCAGGGAATAGCGGCTCCACCCTCATGTGGTGAAGCAGATTTGGCAGGGCTCAATTAGACCTTTTCGTGACTCAAGAGACATCGCACTGTCCCATTTGTTTCTCCCTTACTCCTACAGCCCCTCCTGGGACTGGACACCATGGTTCAGGTGTGGCAAATACTGCACCTGTACGCTTTCCCCCCCGTCGTGCTGCTTCTGGGAGTTCATGAAAGAGTTTGACAGGATGGAGTCCGTCTCCTCCTGGTGGCCCCGTGGTGGCTGGGCAGACCATGGTTCATAGACCTGTTAGCCTTTCTTGAGCATCCTCCTAGGAGATTTCTTTTAGGAGGGATCTCCTCTCTCAAGCAGGGGGCACAATAGTTCACCCCCACCCAGAGTTGTGGAGGCTGTGACTGTGGCCCCTGAGGGGATACAGCTCTGAGGTTCTGGTCTTTCCACCGAGGTGGTAGAGACCATTCTCCAATCCAGAGCTCTACAAGAGCTCAACGAGGAGGTTGTATGCTGCAAGATGGCATCTGTTCAGGTGATGGTGCGATCTGCACCCTTTGGATCCAGTTAACTGCCTGGTTGGTTTAGTGCTTTAATTCTTTTAGGAACAGTTCTGCAAAGGATTGTCTCTGTCCACCCTCAAAGTCTACGTGTCCACCATTTCGGCATAGCATGCCCCCATGTAGATAAAATCACTGGGCAGAGACCTGCTAGTAACACGTTTTCTCCACTGCACCTGGAGGCTCAGTGCCCCCGTGTGACCTAGAGTGCCTGCGTGGAACTTGGCCGTTGTGTTCGAGGCTCTATTCGAGCCCCCCTTCAAGCCGTTGGCTGGGGCATCTTGGAGGCACCTCACAGCCAAGACCCTTTCAGTGGCCCCCTCTTTTCTGGAGTTTACTTCAGGCATGGCCAGTGCCTTTCTTTACCCTAAAACGGGGTATATCCCTAAGGCGCCCTCAGTCATCCAAGGGATCCAGGCATTCCATTCTCCTCTTTTTCAGGCCCCAGACCAGGAAAAGCTGAACCAGCACAGGACAACTCTGTGAAGGAGGTCAGAGTAACTGCTTATCTGCTATTTCCCTCCGAAGAGACAGCCTTTGTGCGAACAAGCAGACACTAAGCAGGTGGATTATTTATGCAATTTTATCCTCCCACAAGTCCTCTGGTCACCCAATCCATTCGGGGTCGGAGCACACTCGACCCGGAGTGTGACAGCCTCTAAGGCTTGGTCCGCTGGAGTGTCTCTACATGACATCTGCAATGCTGCGGGCTGGTGTAGACAGGTTCTGTAACCTTGACCTCAGTACCACTCCTGGCCCTTCTGTCCTTAGGCCTGTGCCCCCACACACTAGGGATTGGTCAGTCTGGCAGTATTAGACACTCATTCCCAAAGCATTGTTGATCTTGATTTCCTGAAAGGGTACATCTCCAGGTTATGTATGTAACTCTGGTTCCCTAAAGGAATGAAACGTCTCATGCCACACTGGCAGCTTGGTACCTATTTCAGATCCTCACTTAGTATAAGAACCTGGAGTACATTCAGCAGGCCAAACCTCTCAATCCCTTCCAAACATGTAATCACTATTTTTCAATCATTTTCAGTTTACACTGTCTTACTGCACAGACTTTAAAAACTTCAAACCCTGAAACTGCTAAACCAGCTAAAGTTCAAGTCTTCCATACAATTAACCACAGTTCAAACCCAATGATGTGACATGACAATGCTGTGATCTTGTCTGCCTGATGGTAGGAGTTGCTTGGCTTGCCAGAGCCTCCACTGATTCTTTGTGTTTTTTTCACACCCTGCCTGGATAAAGAAACAGGATAAAGAAAAGCTCTTATCCAATAATGTACTGTTTGTCTGCACTACTCACTTTTTAGATAAGAGGAGTGTTGTTCCCATAACATATGGTGATGCAACCCATCAGGAAGAAATGCTGGTGACCTTTTATCACCACTGCTGCAGTATGAGTGGACCATGTAAGATCATCAGTGATTTGAACACAAGATAGTTGAAACCATTGCCTCATTCCCCTGGTTATGGGAGTCTGCCTCCTGTTCTATTTTGATAATTTGATGGATGACTCCTGTGCCTTCTCTCAGTTCATAGTATGGATGACACAGAATTATGAGGTATTCTAGGTTAAAGCACCTGGAAAAGTATACATTCCATTGATCACAGCATGATTTGTAGACCATAAAATATATACCACCTCTTTTTCTTTACACTGAGCTCTCTTTTTCCCCTGTCTACATAATACGGTAATCCCCCGCTTTACCGTGGTTCAAATCTCGTGCTCTTTTAGGGATTTTTATGTTGAAATAACTACCTTTATTGATAAAAATAGAATTATTAATTATGAAATGAAGTAAAATGTTAATACATACTTTATCTACTTTATCTCATTTTTTTCGTTTATCAGGGGCGGTTTTGAAATGTAACCACTGCGATAAACGGATTAAAATTTTTCTAAATAAATTGGAGCATTTATCTCATTTATGCATCCAAGCAGTTGACTGTTTTTTTTTATGCATTTTAATACCAGACAGGCATACAATATAAAAAATATAAAATAGCAATAATTGATTAATTCAATTACAAATGAACTAAAATGTTTAATTTATTCACAGTATATAGTCTAGATGTCAAGTAGGTCTAAGAGCTTAATCACTAGTCAGTAATCATGTGCAAGAAACATAAAAATTCAACATCGGCTAAACTATTTGACAGCACATGTAGGACCAGCAGGCCCAAGCCAACAAAAATGGCTGTATATAATTTACTGTATGTGGTCTTTTATGAATGAATTAAAACAAAAACGACTAAAAACTCACAAGTAGCCTCAGGTCCCATAATGACATCACAAAGCTAGAAAGCTGAACAACCTTTCTGATTTGTCCATAATGTATAGTCATACAGAGAACACACAGAGCATGTCTATAAATATAGGAAGACTTTCTATGTTCAGGACTAACTCTAAAAAGCACTGGTCAGAATCTGTAATGTTTTTCCTTCTACTACTCTCTTCTCTTACCCTGGCAAAGGGAGACAATTGCCATATAATGGAAGACCCAGAATATCCTTTGTTATCTAAAGATGGAGATGTAATAATTGGAGCTGTGTTTTCATTACATCGTGGTACACAGATGCAGTCACTGCAATATACTGAAAAACCTCCACCTTTAATCTGCACTAAGTAAGTTCTAGTTGATACATTAGTCATTTTAAAGAATGTGTAGTTTTCTGCTTAATAATAATCTGAATATCTCCAATATATTACTTTTCAGTTTCAGTACAAGATAATTTAAAATTTCATGATTTTTATGTGTATTTTGTAGATTATCCCTTCTTTTTTTACGGCTTGTTCAGATGATGACTTTTGCAGTTGAAGAAATTAACAGAAGTAACACCTTGCTCCCAAATATCTCAGTTGGTTACAAGATTTATGATGCTTGTCTCTCAAGATTATTATCTATGAAGGCAGCCATAGCTTTTATTAATGGTCAGGACATAACAAATAAGACCTGCCATGAACAAGCAGTGGTACAAGCCATCATAGGGGAGTCAGAGTCTACTGCTAATATAGCACTTACAAAAACTATAGAACCTTTTAAGATTCCAGTGGTAAGTATTAATTATTTGAATCATTCAAATCAAACAAAAAAGTGCAAACTTAAAAGATACATTGCAAATTAATATATATATATATATATATATATATATATATATATATATATATATATATATATATATATATATATATATATATATATATATTTTTTTTTTTTTTTTTTTTTACCTGTCATTCTCTCCTCAGATAAGTTATGCTGCCACATGTGAATGTTTGAGTAATAGAAAGGAGTACCCATATTTCTTCAGGACCATCGCGAGTGACTACTACAAGAGTAGAGCATTGGCATATATGGTCAAACACTTTGGCTGGTCTTGGGTAGGAGCTGTGCACAGTGATAATGACTATGGCAACAATGGAATGACTATTTTTCTGAATGCAGCCAAAGAGGAGGGAATATGTGTTGAGTACACAGAAAAGTTTGATCGAGCAAATCCTGCCAAAATCATCAAAGTGGTTGACATTATTCAGAAAGGCACAGCTAAAGTAATTATATTATTTCTTCCTAATTTTGAGATGAGTATTTTACTAGAACAGCTGATTCTAAAGAATGTCACTGGCTACCAGATGATTGGTGTTGAAGCATGGATTTCTGCTGTTGATCTAGCAACACCAGCAAGTTATAATGTTCTGTCTGGAGCCATTGGATTTGATGTGGGAAAATTGAACATTAGTGGTTTTGCTGATTATGCTGTCAATGGATTTTGGCAAACAGCAGTCCCATGCTTACATACAGAGGGAAACAATTTTCAATCTGGTTTCAACTGCAGCAAATATGAAGAAATGATTCAATATAAAAACTACAGTAAGGATATTTTAGAATTGAGATTTGTAAATAATGTCTACAATGCAGTTCATGCTGTGGCACATTCTCTACACAGTCTGTTAAAATGCACAGAAAATCAGAGTTGTGAGAAAGACAAAACAATACAACCATGGCAGGTAACACAAAGAAGAGAGGAAAAGCAAATATTGTAAATTTTATATTTTCATTATATAAATATGTATTTACTTTTCTATTTAAAGGTTGTGATGTCTCTAAAGAAAGTAAATTTTACCACTAAAGCAGGAGAACAGATTTGGTTTGACAGCACTGGGGCAACAGCTGCAAAGTATGATGTGGTGAACTGGCAACAGGGGTTAAATGGAGAAGTGGAGTTTAAGGTTGTAGGCTATTATGATGCCTCTCTGCCAAATGGACAACAAATTGTTCTAAATACTGAAGATATAGTGTGGGCTGGAGATAAAAGAGAGGTACATACATTGTTTCATGATTTTTAATAACATACAAATATAAATATTATTATTTTTAAACATTTGTTAACTACAATCTATATTTGAATATAAGCATAATGTTCTATATACATGAAACATTCCCAATTAAATTCCCCAAAAATTGCTATAGTGTAGTGTTTCAATGTAAAATGTACATTGCCATTGAGCTGCTTGGTTTTCAGCAGTAAACAAACAATGGCTTAAGAAATTTATGGGTTTTGACAGATTACACAACTGTAAAAACGTAAAGATTTTAGTCATAATATATTGTTTACATTAGAAGCCAAGGTCTGTGTGCAGTAAAAGCTGTTCTCCAGGAACCAGGAAAGCTGCACAGAAAGGAAGGCCTGTCTGCTGTTACGACTGTATACCATGTGCAGAGGGAGAGATCAGTAACCAGACAGGTAACTTCAGCTTTTACAAGATGTTAATAATTCAATGTGTATCATCATATTACTATTTAGCTTACAGTTTCTAAAAACTGGTATTAAAAAAAACATTTATAAGATATTTCCTTCCTAATGATAATAACTATGATTACTTTGCAGATTCCATAAACTGTAAGCAGTGTCCAGGAGATTTTTGGTCTAATGCAAATAGAGATAAATGTGTGTTAAAGGTTGTTGAGTTTCTTTCATTTACAGAGCTCATTAGTATAATAATAATACTCTTTTCTTTATTTGGAGCTTCATTGACTCTGTTAGTAGCTGTTTTATTTCTAAAAGAAAAGGACACTCCAATTGTTAAGGCTAACAACTCTGAGCTGAGCTTCTTGCTGCTCTTCTCACTGACTCTGTGTTTCCTCTGTTCACTTACATTCATTGGACGGCCCTCTGAGTGGTCCTGTATGCTGCGCCACACAGCTTTTGGGATCACATTTGTACTCTGTATCTCCTGTGTTCTGGGGAAAACAGTAGTTGTGTTAATGGCCTTCAGAGCTACACTTCCAGATAGTAATGTCATGAAATGGTTTGGACCTCTACAGCAGAGACTCAGTGTAGTTGCATTTACTCTCATACAGGTCCTTATTTGTATACTTTGGTTAACAATTTCTCCTCCTTTTCCCTACAAGAACATGAACTACTACAAGGAAAAGATTATATTAGAGTGTAACTTGGGCTCACCTATAGGTTTCTGGGCCGTGCTGGGTTATATTGGAGTTCTGGCTTTCTTTTGTTTTGTTTTGGCTTTTCTAGCTAGAAAGCTGCCTGATAATTTTAATGAAGCAAAATTCATCACATTCAGTATACTCATATTCTGTGCAGTGTGGATCACCTTTATTCCAGCTTATGTCAGCTCTCCTGGAAAATTCACTGTAGCTGTGGAGATCTTTGCCATTTTAGCCTCCAGTTTTGCTCTGCTGTTCTGTATATTTACTCCTAAATGTTATATTATTCTGTTTAAACCTGAACTTAACACAAAGAAAAATATGATGGCCAAAATGGCTTCTAAATCCCTTTAAACTTTATTGCTCTAATCTATGCTGATGTTCCTTTTACACACAGTATATCAAATGTAATCAAGTCAATAAAGTTTATATATATCACAAATAATTTGGCTATGGATGAGTACTTAATAAACTTAAAAAAAAAAAAAATAACTGTCTTATTTATGTCTATGAAAAAAATAACAAGAATAACAATAATGTTTATAATCACTATTGAATGATATTTATTTATTTTGATATTTTGACATTAATAATTTATGATATTAATAATACTTTTTAGACATACATTTTATTAAAGAAATAAGTAAATAAAAAATTAATTGCAGAACAATGCTTTAAATCCATTGGGCTTAAGGTTTTTGGACCCACAAAGATATGTGAGGGTAAATTAAAACCCATTAAAGAAGGTACTAAAAGTTCTTATGGTCTGTGAAGACCTGGAAAGGGTGCTGGGTGCTGCCTGACCACAAGCAGCGTCTGATCCCCCACTTCATTGTTCATCTCGGTAGGGGTGAGCTCGTGGGTGAGGAAGGCACATGGGTGTAGCTTGTTGTCAGCCCCTCTTTGGGACAGCACAGCCCCCACCCCAACATCGGAAGCATACACCTTTACCACCAAAGGCAAGCCTGGATCTGGTATATTCAGATTGGGAGTCAAGTTGAACTGTCATTGACTTCCAGGAAGGCCACGTTTGACTTAGGTGTCCACCGGAAGGTAGATTGTTGATGTGGAGACAGAGAAGTGGCGACGAAGCTGAAAATCTAAATGAACTTATAATGAAAGTTTGCAAATCCAAGGAACAATTGTACATGAATGTGTTTGGGGTGGGCTACTCAGCGACAGCTTGCACTTTCCGTGGGTCCATTTGAATGCTGCTTGTGGCTATGATGAATCACAAAACTGAAGGAACATTAAAGTCTCACTTCTTGGGCTTTCCAAACACGTGATCTAAGAGGTGGGTCAGGACTCTGCTGACATGCTCTTCATGCTCCAGAAGGGACCAAAAAAGGTGAAAATGTCATCTATATATATGAAGATGAATGTGTTAAGCATGTCCCGGAGAAGGTTGTTGATCCGTGCGAGGATGACTGCTGGGGAGTTTGTGAGGGTAAGCAGCATTGCCTGATATTCGTAGTCCCATATGGGGATGTTGAAAGCACTCTTCCATGCATCTCGCTGCTTTATGAGTACCAAGTGGTAGACATAACGCAAGTCTAGTTTTGTGAAACTGGAACAGTCTGTTGTCCCCTCATGCTTCAAACAGTCCACATTGGTCCTGTCCCGAAGAAACCCCAGCCCGCCTGCTGCAACGACTACCGCCCTATACCCCTTACCTCAGTAGTGATGAAGTGCTTTGAAAGACTGGTCAGAGACTTCATCACTACCAGACACACTAGATCCTCTACAGTTCGCATACCACCAAAACCGCACCATTGCTCATCTTCTTCACACTACTATGCACCACCTGGACTACAGACAAGGGAATTATGCAAATATGCTGTTTGTGGACTACAGATCAGCGTTTAAAACCATAATTTCCTCCATGCTCACCCCTAAATTGGAGGTCCTAGGACTCACCCTGCCGCTGTGTCATGGATCTCCAACTTCCTGATAGATAGACCACAAGCCGTATGGGTGGGCAAACACACCTCATCCACCCTCACCCTCAACACTGGAGCTCCCCAGGTTTGTGTTCTGAGCACCCTCCTGTACTCACTGTACTCACATGACTGGATATCCACTTTCAACTCAGTCACCATCATCAAGTTTGCTGATGACAATGTTGTGGTGGGCCTGATCTTCAACAACAATGAGACGGCCTGCTTTATTCTTCTTCATCTTTCGGCTTCTCCCCTTAGGGGTCGCCACAGTGGATCATCCGTCTCCATACCCCCCTGTCCTCTACATCTGCCTCTTTCAAACCAACTACCCGCATGTCTTCCGTCACCACATCTATAAACCTCCTCCTGGGCCTTCCTTTTTTCCTTCTTCCTGGTGGCTCCATCCTAAGCATTCTCCTGCCGATATGTACCATATGTCCATGCTCTGCACATGTCCAAACCATCTTAATCTCACCTCCCTCACCTTGTCTCCAAAACATCCTACATGCGATGTACCTCTAATAAACTAACTTTTTAATCCTGTCCATCCTCGTCACTCCCAACGAAAACTTTAACATCTTCAGCTCTGCTACCTCCAGCTCCACCTACTGTCTTTTAGTCAATGCCTCTCTAAACCATACAACATCTAAACTTTCCCTTTTACTCTTGCAGATACCCTTCTATCACAAATCACCCCTGCCACTCTTCTTCACCCACTTCACCCTGCCTGCACATTTTTCTTCTCTTCTCTAACAAATTCTACATTACTTTGCACTGTTGACCCTAGGTACCTGAACTCGTCCACCTTCTCCACCTCTTCTCCCTGCAACTGTACCACTCCACTGCCCTCGCTCTCTTTCACACACATGTACTCTGTCTTACTCCTACTGACTTTCATTCCCCTTCTCTCCAGCGCATACCTCGACCTCTCCAGGCTCTTCTCAACCTGCTCCCTACTCTCACCACTCTGCAACCTGTCATATGCTTTCTCTTAATCCACTAACACACAGTGCAACTCCTTCTGACCTTCTCTATACTTCTCCATCAACATTCTCGAAGCAAATGCTTCTCTCAGCCTGGCTTCCACTACTCTTTCCCATAACTTCATGGTGTGACTGATCTTAATCTACTTAATTCTCTTATAGTTACTGCAGGTCTGCACATTTCCCTTATTCTTAAAGACTGGTAACAGCACACTCCTTATCCATTCCTCAGGCATCCTCTCACCTTCCAAAATCTTGTTGAACAACCTGGTTAAAAACTCTTCTGCATATCTCCTAACATCTCCATGCCTCTACTGGTATGTCATCTAGTCCAACCGACTTTCCACTCTTTATCCTCTTAATTACTGCTCTCGCTTCCTCCTTGCTAATCCTATCCACTTCCTGCTTCACCATCTCCACATCATCCAACGTTCTCACTTTCTCTCATTTTCCTCATTCATCAGCTATTCAAAATACTACCTCCATCTTCTCTACACACTCTCCTCACTAGTCAACACATTTCCATCTCCATCCTTTATTGCTCTAAGTTGCAGGACATGCTTCCCAGGTCGGTTCCTCTGCCTGGAAAATCGGTACAACTCCTTTTCTTATTCTTTAGTGTCTAACTTCACATACAGCTCCTCATATGCCTTTTCCTTGGCTTTCGCCTCATCCCTTTTTACCTGCTGCCGCATCTCTTTGTTCTCCTGCTTACTTTTCGAAACTGCCTACCTACAGGAGATTAAAAACCTAGAAAGATAGTGCCAGGAGAACATTCTTCTCCTGAACGTCAGCAAGACTAAGGAGTTAAAAGTGGACTTCAGCACAAAGCAGGAGCGGTCATCAACTGGACCCCAGTAGAGAGAGTGAACAGTCTCCGGTACCTAGGTGTTCACATCACACAGGACCTGTCTTGGTCCTGCCACATCAACACCCTGGTAAGGAAGGGCCGGCAGCATCTGTATCATCTGAGATGCTTAAGATACTTTCAACTCCCCTTTTAAAACTACAGCAAGGATATTTTAGAATTGAGATATGCAAATAATCTTTATAATGCAGTTTATGCTGTACAGAAAATCAGACAAAAAGACAAACCAATACAACCATGGAAGGTAACACAAAGAAGAGAAGAAAAGCAGGCTCTGTAGATGCATGATATAACAGCGATATACAGTAAATACTTGTTTGCATTTTCTTTTAAAGGTTGTGATGTCTCTAAAAAAGGTAAATTTTACCACTAAAGTAGGTGAACAGATTTGGTTTGACAGCACTGGGGCAACAGCTGCAAAGTATGATGTGGTGAACTGGCAACGAGGGTTGAATGGAGAAGTGGATTTTAAGGTTGTGGGCTATTATGATGCCTCTCTGCCACATGGACAACTGTTTGTCCTAAATAATGAAGATATAGTTTGGGCTGAAGACAAAAGAGGGGTACACACATTGCTAATTCTAAATAAATAAAAAAAATCAAGAATAATTTAAAAGTTGTAGCTATAATATATTGTTCACATTAGAAGCCAAGGTTTGTGTGCAGTGAAAGCTGTCCTCCAGGAACCAGGAAAGCTACACAGAAAGGAAAGCCTGTCTGCTGTTATGATTGTATACCATGTGCAGAGGGAGAGATCAGTAACCAGACAGGTAACTTCAGCATTACCAAGTTTCAAAGACAATTTGCTAATTTTACATTGTGTATCCTCCTATTAATATTTAAGATACAGGTTTTGAAAAATGGCATTAATAAATTAATTGCCAAATAAAGTTTGTTTTCCTTCCCAATAGTAATAATCATTATTATTTTTCAGATTCAAATAACTGTGAGCAGTGTCCAGGAGAATATTGGTCAAACGCTAAAAGAGGTAAATGTGTGGTCAAGGTTATAGAGTTTATTTTATTTACAGAGGTTATGGGGATAATTTTGATACTTTTTTTCATTAGTTGGAGCTGCATTAACTGTGTTAGTAGCCATTTTATTTCTAATGGAAAGAGACACTCCTATTGTAAAGGCCAACAACTCTGAGCTGAGCTTCCTGCTGCTCTTCTCACTGACTCTGTGTTTCCTCTGTTCACTTACTTTCATTGGACGGCCCTCTGAGTGGTCCTGTATGTTGCGCCACACAGCTTCTGGAATCACATTTGTACTCTGTATATCCTGTGTTCTGGGAAAAACAGTGGTTGTGTTAATGGCCTTCAGAGCTACACTTCCAGGCAGCAATGTCATAAAATTATTTGGTCCTCTACAGCAGAGACTCAGTGTAGTTGCATAATTTTAATGAAGCAAAATTCATCACATTCAGTATACTCATATTCTGTGCAGTGTGGATCACCTTTATTCCAGCTTATGTCAGCTCTCCTGGAAAATTCACTGTAGCTGTGGAGATCTTTGCCATTTTAGCCTCCAGTTTTGCTCTGCTGTTTTGTATATTTACACCTAAATGTTATATTATTCTGTTTAGACCGGAACTAAAAAAAAAGAAAAATATGATGGGCAAAGCAGCATCTAAATCTCTTTAAAACAAATCATCGTTCTAAGGTTTGAAAACAAAAATTAAGAATGATTCACTTGGACACACAATGTCAAATATAATCAAATAAAAAAAAAATGTATCTACCTTAAATACCTTAAATCTAATGACATATACATATAGATGAGGAATTAATAAACTTACCACAAAAATTTGTCTTATTTCTGCTTATAAAAGATTATAAAATGTTTAATGTATTTTAATGTAATAGAATGGAATAGCCTTTATTTGTCACATATACATTACAGCAGAGTGAAATTTGTTTTTCGCATATCCCAGCTTGTTCAGAAGCTGGGGTCAGAACACAGGGTCAGCCATGATACGGCTCTAAGGCGCTTAAGAGTGGCAGCTTGGCAATACCAGGGCTTAAACCCAAAACCTTCTGATCAGTAACCCAGCACGTTGACCACTGAGGTCCCACTCCCTTTTACTAACACATTTTATGTTAACTGGAAGCACAAGACGGGACACAAGGAGCAACATGACATAACACTTTACTTCCTGTTTTGTTCACCATACAAATGGGTTCAGGTAACACCACAGCTTCAAAAATCATTTTCTTTAAATAACACCTCCCTGTTAAATAAATCACCTTCTTTTAAATCCCACTATGCAGAATGCAATATATTGTAATAACTCACACATTATTTGTAACCTTATTTCAGAACCTTTCCTTTAAAGGCTCTGGCATGGAAAAACTAGTGTTGGATCTATGATGATCTCAAATGTTGAGCTATTTTATGAGTTGCTGAGTAGCTCCTGGTTCCATATCATCAAATGACTGTATAAGTTCATACAAAGAATATTTCTCACTATCTTACATTCCGGTGCTCATGTTAGTTCTCACTCTCCTGTGTTTTGTATTGTTTTAAGTATTATTAAATAATATAATTATAATAAACCCCGAGCACCGAGGTCGGTGGCTGAGATAAGCAGACTGGGACAACGAGGTGTGGGTTTGTTGGGAGCTTCTGCCTAAAGCAAGAAAGAGAGAGCAAGCAATGAAAAAGAGCCAGAAATTCTCTGTCTCACTGTCTTTACAGCATCCTATTATCTGCTTTTCTTTAGTCAAAAACAGTAAGGAGCTGCTGCTCTCAATATCTATCTCCAGCTGTGTCATCTTGCCACCCCACCCTCCTGCCATGTGCCCCAGATATCTCCACAACACTGGTGCTGAATCGGCACTGTCCTTAAGCACCCTGTCAACAGTTGCATTTGAGTGCCTGATCTTTTTGTATGTGGTTAAGTGGCCTGTCATCATAGAACTTCCCCTTTGCTCCAAACCTACTGTCAGTGAATTTTGGGCCCAGAATCTATGCCTTCAAAAGAGGGCATTGACCTCTCTTAAAAGCATTGAGAGAGAGAGGGCATTGATCTTGCCATGACTGACCCTGAATCAGTGTTGGACCTGGAATGAGAATTCCTGTAGTCCGCTGGAGAGGGATGTGGTCTGTTGCCAGTATATATTTTGTACCTGCTAGGTAATAATGCAGCTCTTCCACTGCCCACCTAATGCCCAGGATTCTTGTTCCACCGGGGCATACCTTTTGTTTGGCCAGTGTCAGTTTTCGGGTGACAAACATGTTCACTCCCTCAAAGATTTGTGAGAGACCAGCACCCATCCTTAATTCTGGGTTTCTTTGCACCTGTGGAGGGGTAAGTATTCACTTTAGGGATTGGAATGCCTGTTTTGTTGTCTTTGTCCACCAGACTTGTTCGGGCTGTCCCTTCTTCATGAGATCTAAACAGAGGGGAAGCTAGAGAGGAGAAATTAGAGACAAACCATCTGCAGTATCCTGCCAACCCCAAGAAAACATGTATCTGGTGTTAGGACTTTGAACAAGGGTACTTTGAACAAACCCACTTCGATTTGTTTTTCTTGCATTTTCTGCAAGACCCTGCCAATGTGGTATGTCAGGAACTATGCCCCAGTCAGTCAGTACACAAGTGGTACTTCCATGTGCTTGCCGTTAGCCAAGCCTTCATGAGTTACTCCATAACCTTTCTAAGGTAATGTAGGTGGTCCTAGATCTGCAACAGGGTGTAGCCCCGGCTCCAGGTGTACCAGACGTTGAGCGAATGATACCACTAAGTCAAGTCAAGTCAAGTCAAGTTTATTTGTATAGCGCTTTTCACAACAGACATTGTCTCAAAGCAGCTTTACAGAAAACAACAGTGAAGGGGAATGGTGTGCGTTTGTCCCTGATGAGCAAGCCGTGGCGACAGTGGCAAGGAAAAACTCCCTTAGATGATATGAGGAAGAAACCTTGAGAGGAACCAGACTCAAAGGGGAACCCATCCTCATATGGGTGACCTGGCAGCCTGGAAAGCTCTGCCAGACATGTTTCAATGGGTCCTGCGTACTGTAGACAGAGGCTACACGATTTAGTTCAGGTCTCATCCACCCAGGGAATAGCGGCTCCACCCTCATGTGGTGGAGCAGATTTGGGAGAGATTTGGCAGGGCTCAATTAGACCTGTTTGTTACTCAAGAGATGTCGAACTGTCCCATTTGTTTCTCCCTTACTCCTTCAGCCCCTCTTGGGGCTGGACTTCATGGCTCAGAGGTGGCGGAGGCTACCGTTACACTTTTCCCCCCGTTGTGCTGCTTCTGGGAGTTCTGAAAAAGAGTTTGCCTGTATGGAGTCCATCTCCTCCTGGTGGCCCAACGGTGGCTGGGCAGACCATGGTTCGTGGACCTGGTTTCCCTTCTTGAGCATCCTCCTGGAAGACTTCTCTTAGGAGGGATCTCCTCTCTCAAGCAGGGGCACAAAAGCTTACCCCCACCCAGAGTTGTGGAGGCTGTGGCTGTGAGCCCTAAGGGGGTACAGCTCTGAGATTCCGGTCTCTCAACTGAGGTGGTAGAGACAATTTTCCAATCCAGAGCTCTATTAGAGCTCAACGAGGAGATCGTATGCCGCAAATGGCATCTGTTCAGTGGATGGTGTGATACGCACAGTTTTGATCCAGTTAACTACCCAGTTGGTTTAGTGCTGCAATTCCTTTAGGAACAGTTCGCCAAAGGGTGTCCGCCATTTCGGAATATTAGGCCTCCATGTAGGGGAAATCACTGGGCAGTGACGTGTTTTTTCAGCTGCAGCCGGAGGCTGAAGCCCCCGGTACGACCAAGAGTGCCTGCATGGGACTTAGCCATCGTGTTTGAGGATCTATCTGAGGCCCCCTTCGAGCCGTTGGCCGAGGCATCTTGGAGGTACCTTACAGCCAAGACCCTTTCAGTGGCCCCCTCTTTTCTGGAGTTTACTCCAGGCATGGCCAGTGCTTTTTTTTTTACCCTAGAATGGGGTATATCCCTAAGGTGCCCTCGGTCATCCCAGGGTTCCAGGCATTCTATCCTCCTCTTTTTCAGGCCCCAGAACAGGAAAAGCTGAACTGGCTGTGTCCGGTGTGAGCGCTGAACACTTACGTCCACAGGACGACTCCGTGAAGAAAGATGGAGTAGCTGCTTATCTGCTATGGCCCTCCGAGGAGAGGCCTTTGTGCGAACAAGCAGACACTAAGCAGGTGGATTATCCTCCTATGAGTCCTCTGGTCACCCACTCCATTCTGGGTCAGATCACACTTGACCGGTGTGACAGCCTCTAAGGCTTGGTGGAGTGTCTCTACATGACATCTGCAACGCTGTGGGCTGATTCAGACAGGTTATGTAACCTTGACCTCAGTACCACTCCTGACCCTTATGTCCTGAGGCATAGCTGTGGCCCCACACACTAGGGATTGGTAAGTCTAGCGGTATTAGACACTCATTCCTAAAGCATTGTTGATGCAGCTTGATTCTCTGAAAAGGGTACATCTCCAGGTTATGAATGTAACACTGTTTCCCTAAGGGGAACGAGACATCTCTATGCCACACTACCAGCATTCCAGTAAAACCAGCACTACCTTCTGAGAGGGCACAATTCATGTGCTTTTATGCTTCGAAGTCATGATGTCAGTGACAAAGCGCTTTCCATTGGACTAATTATGCAGCATCTCGTTCCCTCTGGAAATCATGGTTACATACATAATCTGAAGAACATTGCTTTCATCTGTGCATCATCAGCCCTATTGCATTTATTAGCATAGTGTGAGGTACAGAGAAATGCTCGCCGTCAAGCAGGTGTTTGAGGAATGAAGCCACTGGCACGAGAGGGCTTGGTACCTATTTCCTCACTTACTATAAGAACCTGGAGTACATCCAGCAGACCAAACCTCTTAACCCCTGCCAAGCATGTGATCCCTATTCTTTGTTCACTTTCAGTTTACACTGTCTTACTGCACAGACTTTAAGAGCTTAAACCCTGAAACTGCTAAACCTGCTAAAGTTCAAGTCTTCCATAAAGTTAACCACAGTTCCAACCCAATAATGTGACATGACAATGCTGTGATCTTATCCAATAATGTGCTGGCTGTTCGCACTACTCACTTTGTAGTTGAGGGGAGTGTTGTTCCCATATCATATGGTGATGCAGCCCATCAGAAAGAAATGCTGGCGAGCTTTTATCCCCACTGCTGCAGTATGAGTGCGCCATGTAAGATCATCAGTGATTTGAACACAATTTCACACAAGTAAAATAGCATTTTTTATTTTTTTTTCATTTATCAGTCGAGGTTTTGGAATGTAACCACCGTGAGAAACGAAGGATTACTGTATATGTAAGTTTAAAGTCTGAAATGGCTACGGATATACATTCCCTTATCTCTTACTGGTAAGAAAGCTGCATTTTAAGCTTACAAAGTTTGTTGTACAGAGAATGAGCATTTCAAACATAAAAGACAGTGTAAATACATTTAAATTTACAAAATAAATTGGAGCATTTATCTTATTTATACAACCAAGCAGTTAGAGCTAAAGGTTTTTCTTAAAGACGTAGCAGTACTACATTTCGAACAGTAGTCCAGCATTATAACCACTGAGAAACCATTGCCCTAAACTAAGTATGACTGATTTTTTTATTGCAATCAATAAAAATATACCAGACAGGCATACAAAATAAAAAAATAAAAAATATGAATAATTAATTGATTCAATTACAAATTAAGTTTAAACAAAGAATAAAATGCTTAATTTATTTACAGGATATAGTCTAGATGTCAAGGAGGTCTAAGAGCTTAATCAATCACACCACTAGTAAGTAATCATGTACAAGAAACATAAAAATTCAACATTGGCTAAACTATTTGACAGCACGTGTAGGACCAGCAGGCCCAAGCTAACAAAAATGGCTGTATATAATTTACTGTATGTGGTCTTTGATGAATTAATTTAAACAAAAACAACTTAAAACCCACAGGTAGCTTTAGGTCCCATAATGACATCACAAAGCTACAAAGCTGAACAACCTTTCTGATTTGTCCATAATGTATAGTCATACAAAGAACACACAGAGCATGTATATAAATATGGAAAGACTGTCTATGTTCAGGACTAACTCTAAAAAGCACTGGTCAGGATCTGTAATGTTTTTCCTTCTACTACTCTCTTCTCTTACCCTGGCAAAGGGAGACAATTGCCATATCATGAAAGACCCAGAATATCCTTTGTTATCTAAAGATGGAGATGTAATAATTGGAGCTGTGTTTTCATTACATCGTGGTACACAGATGCAGTCACTGCAATATACTGAAAAACCTCCACCTTTAATCTGCACTAAGTAAGTTCTAGTTGATACATTAGTCATTTTGAAGAATGCGTAGTTTTCTGCATTATAAGAATTGGAATATTTCCATTATATTACTTTTCAGATTCAGTACAAGATAATTTAAAATTTCATGATTTTTATGTGTGTTTTGTAGATTATCCCTTCTTCATTTACGGCTTGTTCAGATTATGACTTTTGCAGTTGAGGAAATTAACAGAAGTAACACCTTGCTCCCAAATATCTCAGTTGGTTACAAGATTTATGATGCTTGTCTCTCAAGATTATTATCTATGAAGGCAGCCATAGCTTTTATTAATGGTCAGGACATAACAAATAAGACCTGCCATGAACAAGCAGTGGTACAAGCCATCATAGGGGAGGCAGAGTCTACTGCTAATATAGCACTTACAAAAACTACAGAACCTTTTAAGATTCCAGTGGTAAGTATTAATTATTTGAATCTTTCGAATCAAACAAAAAAAGTGCAAACTCAAAAGATACATTGCAAATTATATATATATATATATATATATATATATATATATATATATATATATATATATATATATATATATATATATATATATATAATTATTATTATTATTATTATTATTATTATTATGAATATTTTATTTATTTATTTATTTTTTTAACCTGTCATTCTCTCCTCAGCTAAGTTATGCTGCCACATGTGAATGTTTGAGTAATAGAAAGGAGTACCCATATTTCTTCAGGACCATCGCGAGTGACTACTACCAGAGTAGAGCATTGGCATATATGGTCAAGCACTTTGGCTGGTCTTGGGTAGGAGCTGTGCACAGTGACAATGACTATGGAAACAGTGGAATAACTATTTTTCTGAATGCAGCCAAAGAGGAGGGAATATGTGTTGAGTACACAGAAAAGTTTGATCGAGCAAATCCTGCCAAAATCATCAAAGTGGTTGACATTATTCAGAAAGGCACAGCTAAAGTAATTATTCTATTTCTTCCTAATTTTGAGATTAGCATTTTATTAGAACAGCTGATTCTAAAGAATGTCACTGGCTACCAGATGATTGGTGTTGAAGGATGGATTTCTGCTGCTGCTCTAGCAACACCAGCAAGTTATAATGTTCTGGCTGGAGCCATTGGATTTGATGTGGGAAAATTGAACATTGGTGGTTTTGCTGATTATGCTGTCAATGGATTTTGGCAAACAGCAGTCCCATGCTTACATACAGAGGGAAACAATTTTCAAACTGAAATCAACTGCAGCAAATATGAAGAAATGATTCAATATAAAAACTACAGTAAGGATATTTTAGAATTGAGATTTGTAAATAATCTTTACAATGCAGTTTATGCTGTGGCACATTCTCTACACAGTCTGTTAAAATGCACAGAATATCAGAGTTGTGAAAAAGATAAACCAATACAACCATGGCAGGTAACACAAAGAAGAGAAGAAAAGCAAATATTGTAAATTTTATATTGTCGTTATATGAATATGTTTTTACTTTTCTATTTAAAGGTTGTGATGTCTCTAAAAAAGGTAAATTTTACCACTAAAGTAGGAGAACAGATTTGGTTTGACAGCACTGGGGCAACAGCTGCAAAGTATGATGTGGTGAACTGGCAACGAGGGTTCAGTGGAGAAGTGGAGTTTAAGGTTGTAGGCTATTATGATGCCTCTCTGCCACATGGACAACAAATTGTTCTAAATACTGAAGATATAGTGTGGGCTGGAGACAAAAGAGAGGTACATACATTGTTTCATGATTTTAATAACATACAAATATGATAAAAAAAAAAAAAAAAAAAAAAAAACATTTGTTAACTACAATCTATATTTGAATATAAGCATAATGTTCTATATTCATTAAACATTCCCAATTAAATTCCCCAAAAATTGCTATAGTGTAGTGTTTCATTGTAAAATGTACATTGCCATTGAGCTGCTTGGATTTTAGCAGTAAACAAACAATGGCTTAAGAACTTCATGGGTTTTGACAGATTACACAAATGTAAAAACGTAAAGGTTTTAGTCATAATATATTGTTCACATTAGAAGCCAAGGTCTGTGTGCAGTAAAAGCTGTTCTCCAGGAACCAGGAAAGCTGCACAGAAAGGAAGGCCTGTCTGCTGTTACGACTGTATACCATGTGCAGAGGGAGAGATCAGTAACCACACAGGTAACTTCAGCTTTTACAAGTTGTTAATAATTCAATGTGTATCATCATATTACTATTTAGCTTACAGTTTCTAAAAACTGGTATTAAAAAATACAATTATAAGATATTTCCTTCCTAATGATAATAACTATGATTACTTTGCAGATTCCATAAACTGTAAGCAGTGTCCAGGAGATTTTTGGTCTAATGCAAATAGAGATAAATGTGTGTTAAAAGTTGTTGAGTTTCTTTCATTTACAGAGCTCATTAGTATAATAATAATTCTCTTTTCTTTATTTGGAGCTTCATTGACTCTGTTAGTAGCTGTTTTATTTCTAAAAGAAAAGGACACTCCTATAGTTAAGGCTAACAACTCTGAGCTGAGCTTCTTGCTGCTTTTCTCACTCACTCTGTGTTTTCTCTGTTCACTTACTTTCATTGGACGGCCCTCTGAGTGGTCTTGTATGTTGCGCCACACAGCTTTTGGGATCACATTTGTCCTCTGTATCTCCTGTGTTCTGGGGAAAACAGTAGTGGTGTTAATGGCCTTCAAAGCTACACTTCCAGGTAGTAATGTCATGAAATGGTTTGGGCCTCTACAGCAGAGACTCAGTGTACTTGCTTTCACTCTCATACAGGTCTTTATTTGTGTACTTTGGTTAACAATTTCTCCTCCTTTTCCCTACAAGAATGTGAACTACTACAAGGAAAAGATCATATTAGAATGTAACTTGGGCTCAGCTATAGGTTTCTGGGCAGTTCTGGGTTATATTGGAGTTCTGGCTTTCTTGTGTTTTGTTTTGGCTTTTCTAGCTAGAAAGCTGCCAGATAATTTTAATGAAGCAAAATTCATCACATTCAGTATACTCATATTCTGTGCAGTGTGGATCACCTTTATTCCAGCTTATGTCAGCTCTCCTGGAAAATTCACTGTAGCTGTGGAGATCTTTGCCATTTTGGCCTCCAGTTTTGCTCTACTGTTCTGTATATTTACTCCTAAATGTTATATTATTCTTTTTAAACCTGAACTTAACACCAAGAAAAATATGATGGGCAAAATGGCTTCTAAATCCCTTTAAACTGTATTGCTCTAATCTATTTATTATTTTTGCTGATGTTACTTTTACACACATTATATCAAATGTAATCAAGTCAATAATGTTTAGATATATATAAAATGTAATCACAAATAATTTGGCTATGGATGAGTACTGAATAAACTTAAAAAAAAAAAAATAACTGTCTTATTTATCTTTATGAAAAAAATAACAAGAATAACAATAATGTTTATAATCACTATTAAATGATATTTATTCATTTAGATATTTTGACATAATTTATGATATTAATAATAATTTTTAGACATACATTTTATTAAAGAAAAATGTAAATAAAAAATTAATTGCAGAACAATGCTTAAAATCCATTGGGCTTAAGGTTTTTGGACCCACAAAGATATGTGAGGGTAAATTAAAACCCATCAAAGAAGGTACTAAAATTTCTTTTGGTCTGTGAAGACCTAGAAAGGGTGCTGGGTGCTGCCTGACCACAAGCAGCGTCTGATCCCCCACTTCATTGTTCATCTCGGTAGGGGTGAGCTCGTGGGTGAGGAAGGCACATGGGTGTAGCTTGTTGTCAGCCCCTCTTTGGGACAGCACAGCCCCCACCCCAACATCGGAAGCATACACCTTTACCACCAAAGGCAAGCCTGGATCTGGTATATTTAGATTGGGAGTCAAGTTGAACTGTTATTGACTTCCAGGAAGGCCACGTTTGCCTTGGGTGTCCACCGGAAGGTAGATTGTTGAGGTGGGGACAGAGAAGCGGCGATGAAGCTGAAATTCTTAATGAACTTATAATGAAAGTTTGCAAATCCAAGGAACTATTCTACATTAATGTGTTTGGGGTGGGCTACTCAGCGACAGCTTGCACTTTCCATGGGTCCATTTGAATGCTGCTTGTGGCTATGATGAATCAGAAAACTAAAGGAACATTTAACTCTCACTTCATGGGCTTTCCAAACACGTGATTATCTAAGAGGTGGGTCAGGACTCTCCTGACATAGTCTTCATGCTCCAGAAGGGACCATGAAAAGATGAAAATGTCATCTATATATGAAGATGAATGTGTAAAACATGTCCCGGAGAATGTTGTTGATCCGTGCGAGGATGACTGCTGGAAAGTTTGTGAGGGTAAGCAGCATTGCCTGATATTCGTAGTCCCATATGGGGATGTTGAAAGCACTCTTCCATGCATCTCGCTGCTTTATGAGTACCAAGTGGTAGACATAACGCAAGTCTAGTTTCGTGAAACTGGAACAGTCTGTTGTCCCCTCATGCTTCAAACAGTCCACATTGGTCCTGTCCCGAAGAAACCCCAGCCCGCCTGCTGCAACGACTACCGCCCTATACCCCTTACCTCAGTAGTGATGAAGTGCTTTGAAAGACTGGTCAGAGACTTCATCACTACCACACACACTAGATCCTCTACAGTTCGCATACCACCAGAACCGCACCATTGCTCATCTTCTTCACACTACTATGCACCACCTGGACTACAGACAAGGGAATTATGCAAATAAGCTGTTTGTGGACTACAGATCAGCGTTCAAAACCATAATTTCCTCCACGCTCACCCCTAAATTAAAGGTCCTAGGACTCACCCTGCCGCTGTGTCATGGATCTCCAACTTCCTGATAGACAAACCACAAGACGTACGGGTGGGCAAACACACCTCATCCACCCTCACCCTCAACACTGGAGCTCCCCAGGGTTGTGTTCTGAGCACCCTCCTGTACTCACTGTACTCACATGACTGGATATCCACTTTCAACTCAATCACCATCATCAAGTTTGCTGATGACACTGTTGTGGTGGGCCTGATCTTCAACAACAATGAGACGGCCTGCCTCATTCTTCTTCATCTTTCGGCTTCTCCCTTTAGGGGTCGCCACAGTGGATCATCCGTCTCCATACCCCCCTGTCCTCTACAAACCAAATACCCACATGTCTTCCTTCACCACATCTATAAACCTCCTCCTTGGCCTTCCTTTTTTCCTTCTTCCTGGTGGCTCCATCCTCAGCATTTTCCTGCCAATATGTACCATATGTCCATGCTCTGCACATGTCCAAACCATCTTAATCTCACCTCCCTCACCTTGTCTCCAAAACATCCTACATGCGATGTACCTCTAATAAACTAACTTTTTAATCCTGTCCATCCTCGTCACTCCCAACGAAAACTTTAACATCTTCGGCTCTGCTACCTCCAGCTCCACCTACTGTCTTTTAGTCAATGCCTCTCTAAACCATACAACATCTAAACTTTCCCTTTTACTCTTGCAGATACCCTTCTATCATAATTCACCCCTGCCACTCTTCTTCACTCACTTCACCCTGCCTGCACATTTTTCTTCTCTTCTCTAACAAATTCTACATTACTTTGCACTGTTGACCCTAGGTACCTGAACTCGTCCACCTTCTCCACCTCTTCTCCCTGCAACTGTACCACTGCACTGCCCTCGCTCTCTTTCACACACATGTACTCTTTCTTACTCCTACTGACTTTCATTCCCCTTCTCTCCAGCACATACCTCGACCTCTTCAGGCTCTTCTCAACCTGCTCCCTACTCTCACCACTCTGCACCCTGTCATATGCTTTCTCTAAATCCAGTTGCATTGCACACACAATGCAACTCCTTCTGACCTTCTCTATACTTCTCTATCAACATTCTCGAAGCAAATGCTTCTCTCAGCCTGGCTTCCACTACTCTTTCCCATAACTTCATGGTGTGACTGATCTTAATCTACTTAATTCCCTTGTAGTTACTGCAGGTCTGCACATTTCCCTTATTCTTAAAGACTGGTACCAGCACACTCCTTATCCATTCCTTAGGCATCCTCTCACCTTCCAAAATCTTGTTGAACAACCTGGTTAAAAACTCTACTGCATATCTCCTAAATATTCTCTCATTTTGCTCATTCATCAGCTATTCAAAATACTCCCTCCATCTTCTCTACACACTCTCCTCACTAGTCAACACATTTCCATCTCCATCCTTTATTGCTCTAACTTGCAGCACATGCTTCCCAGGTCGGTTCCTCTGCCTGGAAAATC
The DNA here is from genome assembly GCF_946808225.1 of Silurus aristotelis. Taxonomy (NCBI): domain Eukaryota; kingdom Metazoa; phylum Chordata; class Actinopteri; order Siluriformes; family Siluridae; genus Silurus; species Silurus aristotelis. The sequence continues at coordinate 3,930,218 of NC_139583.1, read as the reverse complement.
GGTACAACTCCTTTTCTTATTCTTTAGTGTCTAACTTCACATACAGCTCCTCATATGACTTTTCCTTGGCTTTCGCCTCATCCCTTTTCACCTGCTGCCGCATCTCTTTGTTCTCCTGCTTACTTTTCGAAACTGCTTACCTACAGGAGATTAAAAACCTAGAGAGATAGTGCCAGGAAAACATTCTTCTCCTGAACATCAGCAAGACTAAGGAGTTAAAAGCGGACTTCAGCACAAAGCAGGAGCGGTCATCAACCGGACCCCAGTAGAGAGAGTGAACAGTTTCCGGTACCTAAGTGTTTACATCACACAGGACCTGTCTTGGTCCTGCCACATCAACACCCTGGTAAGGAAGGGCCGGCAGCATCTGTACCATCTGAGATGCTTAAGATACTTTAAACTCCCCTTTAAAAACTACAGCAAGGATATTTTAGAATTGAGATTTGTAAATAATCTTTATAATGCAGTTTATGCTGTGGCACATTCTCTACACAGTCTGTTGAAATGCACAGAAAATCAGAGTTGTGAAAAAGACAAACCAATACAACCATGGCAGGTAACACAAAGAAGAGAAGAAAAGCAGGCTCTGTAGATGCATGATATGACAGCGATATACAGTAAATACTTGTTTGCATTTTCTTTTAAAGGTTGTGATGTCTCTAAAAAAGGTCAATTTTACCACTAAACTAGGTGAACAGATTTGGTTTGACAGCACTGGGGCAACAGCTGCAAAGTATGATGTGGTGAACTGGCAACAAGGGTTGAATGGAGAAGTGGAGTTTAAGGTTGTGGGCTATTATGATGCCTCTCTGCCACATGGACAACAGTTTGTTCTAAATACTGAAGATATAGTGTGGGCTGGAGAGAAAAGTGAGATACATACATTGCTAATTCTAAATAAATAAAAAAAAAATCAAGAATAATTAAAAAGTTGTAGCTATAATATATTGTTCACATTAGAAGCCAAGGTCTGTGTGCAGTGAAAGCTGTCCTCCAGGAACCAGGAAAGCTGCACAGAAAGGAAGGCCTGTCTGCTGTTATGATTGTATACCATGTGCAGAAGGAGAGATCAGTAACCAGACAGGTAATTTCAGCATCACCAAGTTTCAAAGACAATTTGATAATTGTACATTGTGTATCCTCCTTTTTTTCCTCCATTTTTTGAAAAATGGCATTAATAAATAAATTGCCAAATAATGTTTGTTTTCCTTCCCAATAGTAATAATCATTATTATTTTTCAGATTCAAATAACTGTAAGCAGTGTCCAGCTGAATATTGGTCAAATGCTAAAAGAGATAAATGTGTGGTGAAGGTTATAGAGTTTCTTTTATTTACAGAGGTTATGGGGATAATTTTGATACTTTTTTCATTAGTTGGAGCTGCATTAACTGTGTTAGTAGCCATTTTATTTCTAATGGAAAGAGACACTCCTATTGTAAAAGCCAACAACTCTGAGCTGAGCTTCCTGCTGCTCTTCTCACTGACTCTGTGTTTCCTCTGTTCACTTACTTTCATTGGACGGCCCTCTGAGTGGTCCTGTATGTTGCGCCACACAGCTTCTGGAATCACATTTGTACTCTGTATATCCTGTGTTCTGGGGAAAACAGTGGTTGTTTTAGTGGCCTTCAGAGCTACACATCCAGGTAGTAATGACATGAAATGGTTTGGGCCTCTACAACAGAGACTCAGTGTAGTTGCATTAACTCTCATACAGGTCCTTATTAGTGTCCTTTGGTTAACAATTTCTCCTCCTTACCCCTACATGAACATGAATTACTACAAGGAAAAGAATATATTAGAATGTAACTTGGGCTCACCTATAGGTTTCTGGGCCGTGCTGTGTTATATTGGAGTTCTGGCTTTTTTATGCTTTGTTTTGGCTTTTCTAGCTAGAAAGCTGCCTGATAATTTTAATGAAGCGAAATTCATTACATTCAGTATACTCATATTCTGTGCAGTGTGGATCACCTTTATTCCAGCTTATGTCAGCTCTCCTGGAAAATTCACTGTAGCTGTGGAGACCTTTGCCATTTTAGCCTCCAGTTTTGCTCTACTGTTTTGTATATTTACACCTAAATGTTATATTATTCTGTTTGGACTGGAACTAAATAAAAAGAAAAATATGATGGGCAAAACAGCATCTAAATCTCTTTAAAACAAATCATCATTCTGAAATTTGAAAACAAAAATTAAGAATGATTCATTTGGACACACAATGTCAAATATAATCAAATAAAATTTTTTTTATCTACCTTAAATACATTAAATCTAATGACATATACATATAGATGAGAAATTAATAAACTTACCACAAAAATCTTGTCTTATTTCTGCTTATAAAAGATTAGAAAATGTTTAATGTATTTTAATAGAATGGAATAGCCTTTATTTGTCACATATACATTACAGCAGAGTACAATTTGTTTTTCGCATATCCCAGCTTGTTCAGAAGCTGGGGTCAGAGCACAGGGTCAGCCATGATACAGCTCAAGTGCGCCTAAGAGTGGCAGCTTGGCAATACCGGTGCAAACCCAGAACGTTGACCACTGAGGTCCCACTCCCTTTTACTAACACATTTTATGTTAACTGGAAGCACAAGACGGGACACAAGGAGCAACATGACATAACACTTTACTTCCTGTTTTGTTCACCATACAAATGGGTTCAGTTAACACCACAGCTTCAAAAATCATTTTCTTTAAATAACACCTCCCTGTTAAATAAATCACCTTCTTTTAAATCCCACTATGCAGAATGCAGTATATTGTAATAACTCACACATTATTTGTAACCTTATTTTAGAACCTTTCCTTTAAATGCTCTGGCATGGAGAAACTAGTGTTGGATCTATGATGATCTCAGGTGTTGAGCTATTTTATGAGTTGCTGAGTAGCTCCTGGTTCCATATCATCAAATGACTGTATAAGTTCGTACAAAGAATATTTCTCACTATCTTACATTCCGGTGCTCATGTTAGTTCTCACTCTCCTGTGTTTTGTATTGTTTTAAGATTCATAATCAATATATTTATAATAAACCCCGAGCACCGAGGTCGGTGGCTGAGATAAGCAGACTGGAACAACGAGGTGTGGGTTTGTTGGGAGCTTCTGCCTAAAGCAAGAAAGAGAGAGCAAGCAATGAAAAAAAGCCAGAAATTCTCTGTCTCACTGTCTTTACAGCATTTTATTATCTGCTTTGCTTCAGTCAAAAACAGTAAGGAGCTGCTGCTCTCATTATCTATCTCCAGCTGTGTCATCTTGCCACCCCACCCCCCTCCCATTTGCCCCAGGTATCTCCACAACAGTGGTGCTGAATCAGCACTGTCCTTGAGCACCCTGTCAGCAGTTGCATTAGGAGTGCCTGCTCTTTTTGTATGTGGTTAAGTGGCCTGTCATCATAGAACTTCCCCTTTGCTCCAAACCTACTGTCAGTGAATTTTGGGCCCAGAATCTATGACTTCAAAAGAGGGCATTGATTAACCCAGCCTTAATTCTGGGTTTCTTAGCACCTGTGGAGGGGTAAGAGATTGGAATGCCTGTTTTGTTGTCTTTGTCCACCAGACTTGTTCGGGCCATCCCTTCTTCATGAGATCTAAACAGAGGGAAAGGTAGAGAGGAGAAATTAGAGACAAACCATCTGCAGTATCCTGCCAACCCCAAGAAAACATGTATCTGTTGTTAGGACTTTGAACAAGGGTATTCTTTAACCCACTTCGATTTGTTTTTCTTGCAGTTTCTGCAAGACCCTGCCAATGTGGTATGCCAGGAACTGTGCCCCAGTCAGCCAGTACACAAGTGGTACTTCCATGTGCTTGCCGTTAGCCAAGCCTTCATGAGTTACTCCATAACCTTTTTAAGGTAATGTAGGTGGTCCTAGATCTGCAACAGGGTGTAGCCCCAGCTCCAGGTGTCCCAGACGTTGAGTGAATGATACCACTAAGGGAGTACCTGGCAGCCTGGAAAGCTCTGCCAGACATGTTTCAATGGGTCCTGCGTACTGTAGACAGAGGCTACACGATTCAGTTCAGGTCTCATCCACCCAGGGAATAGCGGCTCCAGCCTCATGTGGTGGAGCAGATTTGGGAGAGATTTGGCAGGGCTCAATTAGACCTGTTCGTGACTCAAGAGACGTTGCACTGTCCCATTTGTTTCTCCCTTACTCCTTCAGCCCGTCTTGGGGCTGGACTCCATGGCTCAGAGGGGGCGGAGGCTACCTTTACACTTTTCCCCCCGTTGTGCTGCTTCTGGGAGTTCTGAAAAAGAGTTTGCCTGGATGGAGTCCATCTCCTTCTGGTGGCCCAACGGTGGCTGGGCAGACCATGGTTCGTGGACCTGGTATCCCTTCTTGAGCATCCTCCTGGGAGACTTTTCTTAGGAGGGAACTCCTCTCTCAAGCAGGGGGCACAAAAGTTTACCCCCACCCAGAGTTGTGGAGGCTGTGGCTGTGGCCCGTAAGGGGGTACAGCTCTGAGATTCCGGTCTCTCAACTGAGGTGGTAGAGACAATTTTCCAATCCAGAGCTCTATGAGAGCTCAAAGAGGAGATTGTATGCCGCAAATGGCATCTGTTCAGTGGATGGTGCGATTTGCACAGTTTGGATCCAGTTAACTACCTGGTTGGTTTAGTGCTGCAATTCCTTTAGGAACAGTTCACAGCTGCAGCCGGAGGCTGAGGCCCCGGTACGACCAAGAGTGCCTGTGTGGGACTTAGCCGTCGTGTTCGAGGATCTATCTGAGGCCCCCTTCGAGCTGTTGGCCGAGGCATCTTGGAGGTACCTCACAGCCAAGACCCTTTCAGTGGCCCCCTCTTTTCTGGAGTTTACTCCAGGCATGGCCAGTGCTTTTTTTTTGAATGGGGTATATCCCTAAGGTGCCCTCGGTCGTCCCAGGGTTCCAGGCATTCTATCCTCCTCTTTTTCAGGCCCCAGACCAGGAAAAGCTGAACTGGCTGTGTCCGGTGTGAGCGCTGAACACTTACGTCCACAGGACGACTCCGTGAAGAAAGTCGGAGTAGCTGCTTATCTGCTATGGCCCTCCGAGGAGAGGCCTTTGTGTGAACAAGCAGACACTAAGCAGGTGGATTATCCTCCTACGAGTCCTCTGGTCACCCACTCCATTCTTTGTCAGAGCACACTTGACCCAGAGTGTGACAGCCTCTAAGGCTTGGTCCACTGTAGTGTCTCTACATGACATCTGCAATGCTGTGGGCTGATTCAGACAGGTTCTGTAACCTTGACCTCAGTACCACTCCTGGCCCTTATGTCCTGAGGCCTAGCTGTGGCCCCACACACTAGGGATTGGTCAGTCTAGTGGTATTAGACACTCATTCCCAAAGCATTGTTGATGCAGCTTGATTCTCTGAAAAGGGTACATCTCCAGGTTATGAATGTAACCCTGGTTCCCTAAGGGGAACAAGATATCTCTATGCCACACTACCAGCATTCCAGTGAAACCAGCACTACCTTCTGAAAGGGTACAATCTATGTGCTTTTATGCTTCCAAGTCGTGATGTCAGTGACACAGCGCTTTCCATTGGACTAATTATGCAGCATCTCGTTCCCTCTGGAAATCATGGTTACATACATAACCTGAAGAACATTGCTTTCATCTGTGCATCATCAGCCCTATTGCATTTATTAGCATAGTGTGAGGTACAGAGAAATGCTCGCCGTCAAGCAGGTGTTTGAGGAATGAAGCCACTGGCACGAGACGGCTTGGTACCTATTTCCTCACTTACTATAAGAAGCTCGAGTACATCCAGCAGACCAAACCTCTTAACCCCTGCCAAGCATGTGATCCCTATTCTTTGATCACTTTCAGTTTACACTGTCTTACTGCATAGACTTTAAGAACCTCAAACCCTGAAACTGCTAAACCTGATAAAGTTCAAGTCTCCCATACAGTTAACCACAGTTCCAAACCAATGCTGTGACATGACAATGTTGTGATCTTATCCAATAATGTGCTGGCTGTTCGCACTACTCACTTTGTAGTTGAAGGGAGTGTTGTTCCCATATCATATAGTGATGCATCCCATCAGAAAGAAATGGTGGTGAGCTTTTATCACCACTGCTGCAGTATGAGTGCGCCATGTAAGATCATCAGTGATTTGAACACAATTTCACACAAGTAAAATAGCATTTTTTTTTTTCCAGTCGAGGTTTTGGAATGTAACTAACGTAATAAACGAAGGATTACTGTATATGTAAGTTCAAAGTCTGAAATGGCCACGGATATACATTCCCTTATCTCTTACTGGTAAGAAAGCTGCATTTTAAGGTTGCAAAGTTTGTTGTACAGAGAATGAGCATTTCAAACATAAAAGACAGTGTAAATAAATTTAAATTTACAAAATAAATTGGAGCATTTATTTCATTTATACAACCAAGCAGTTAGAGCTAGTTAGAAAAAAGGTTTTTCTTAAAATGGTAGCAGTACTACATTTAGAACAGTAGTCCAGCATTATAACCACTGAGAAACCATTGCCCTGAACTAAGTATGACTGATTTTTTTATTGCAAACAATAAAATATACCAGACAGGCATACAATATAAAAAATATAAAATATCAATAATTACAAATTAAGTTTAAACAAAGAATAAAATGCTTAATTTATTTACAGGATATAGTCTAGATGTCAAGGAGGTCTAAAAGCTTAATCAATCACACTACTAGTAAGTAATCATGTACAAGAAACATAAAAATTCAGCATTGGCTAAACTATTTGACAGCACGTGTAGGACCAGCAGGCCCAAGCCAAAAAAAATGGCTGTATATAATTTACTGTGTGTGGTCTTTGATTAATGAATTTAAACAAAAACAACTTAAAACCCACAGGTAGTCTTAGGTCCCATAATGACATCACAAAGCTACAAAGCTGAAAAACCTTTCTGATTTGTCCATAATGTATAGTCATACAAAGAACACACAGACCATGTCTATGAATATAGGAAGACTATATAATAAAAAAATTTTAATTGACAAGATGGCGCCGGTGGGGTCGGCTGCCATCACGACTGCTCCGGCTACGTTTTCTCTTTTTTTGTTAATTTTATACTTTTATCTAAGTAGTTACAGTTCCATCTACACAAGATGGACACCATTAGATATGACAGAGACACTCTTATATCTATTGGTGTACAATGCACTCACTTTTCCCTGTTTTTAAACCCGGACCCATGCTGGCCGAGAGAGATTCTGTGGGAGAACAAAGGACGCGACCCGTACCAGCGTCCGCGAGGGAAACAAACCGGCATCAGGAACAGGCTGAGGGCACGCGCACACCGCGCTCCATTACCTAGTATCCTGTTAGCCAACGTCCAGTCACTGGAGAACAAGCTCGACGACCTCAGGGCAAGGGTCAAGTTCCAGATAGACATTCAGGACTGCAACCTTCTCTGCTTCACCGAGACATGGCTGAACCCAGCGGTACCGAACCAAGCCATTCCAGCCGGCCGAGTTTTTCTCGGTTTACCGCATGGACAGAACACTGGAGTCGGGGAAGTCAAGAGGAGGAGGAGTGTGTCTGATGGTGAACAACCACTGGTGTGACAGCGCGAGCATCGTTCCTCTTTCACACTCCGGCACACCAAATCTGGAACTACTGACCATTAAATGTCGGCCCTTCTATCTACCTCAGGAATTCAGCTCGGTCATAGTCAGTGCCGTTTATAATCCACCTCAAGCAGACACGGATACTGCAGTATGGGATTTACACGAGACAATAACACTTCAACAAACAAAGCATCAGGACACTGCGCTCATTGTGGTCGGAGATTTCAACAGTGCCAACCTCAAGCGCGCACTACCGAACTTTTATCAGCACATCACCTGCCCCACCAGGGGCGAAAGGACACTGGACCACTGTTACACACCTTTCAAGAACAGCTACAAGGCACAATCACGTCCACCGTTTGGGAAATCGGACCATGCCGCCATCTTCCTCATGCCTGTTTACAAACAAAGGCTGAAACAGAACGCTCCGGTTCAGAGGGAGGTCGCGCGCTGGACTGACCAAACGGTGGCGGCTCTTTGGATGTTCAGGCGCAGCTCTGATGACGTCAACATGTTTACGGAAGCAGTTGTGGGATTCATCGGCAAACTAGCAGATGATACATTGCAAAAAAACACTATCAGAACGTTTCCCAACCAGAAGCCGTGGGTGCATAAAACCATCTGCGACAATCTGAGATCCCGCTCTGCTGCCTATAACAGGGGGCTCACCACCGGGGACAGGAACGAGTACAAGGCTGCGTCCTACAGTGTTCGCAGAGCGGTGAAGGATGCAAAGCGGCGCTACGGGAGGAAACTATACATGGTGGCTCTAGGAGCCTGTGGCAGGGACTAAGAACAATAACGGACTACAAAACACCATCTTCTAAAATGGTGAATGCGGACGATTCTCTGGCAGATGAGCTAAACACCTTTTACGCTCTTTTCGAGGCTGCAGCTAACCACGCTAGTGGTGCTAGCATTACAACTAGCATGCACGCTGAGAGAGCCGGAGAGGTAAACACGTTCACCATCTCTGAGCATGACGTGAGGAGGGCATTCAAGAGAGTGAATACCAGGAAGGCAGCAGGACCAGACGGCATCACAGGTCGGTTTCTGAAAGCCTGCGCTGACCAGCTAGCAATGGTGTTCACTGAGATATTCAACCTCTCACTGGAACAGTTTGTTGTCCCCTCATGTTTTAAACAGTCCACTATTGTTCCTGTCCCGAAGAAACCCCAGCCCGCCTGCCTTAACAACTATCGCCCTGTAGCCTTGACCTCAGTAGTGATGAAGTGCTTCGAGAGACTGGTCAGAGACTTCATCACTGCATCACTACCAGACACACTGGACACATTACAGTTTGCATACCGTCAGAACCACTCTACTGAGAACGCCATTGCTCATCTCCGCCACACCACGATGAGCCACCTGGAGCAAAGAAATGGGAATTATGCAAAGATGTTGTACGTGGACTACAGTTCAGCGTTTAACACCATAATTCCCTCCACACTCACCTCTAAGTTGGAGGTCCTGGGACTCAGCCAGCCGCTGTGTCAATGGATCTATAACTTCCTGACAGACAGACCACAAGCCGTACGGGTTGGAAAACACACCTCATCCACCCTCACCCTCAGCACTGGAGCTCCCCAGGGTTGTGTTCTGAGCCCCCTGCTTTTTCTCAATGTACACATCTGACTGTGTGGCCACTTCCAACTCCACCACCATCATCAAGTTTGCTGATGACACCGTTGTGGTGGGTCTGATCACCAACAAAGATGAGACGGCCTACCTACAGGAGGTTAAAAACCTGGAGAGATGGTGCCAGGAAAACAACCTTCTCCTGAATGTCAGCAAGACTAAGACGTTGATCGTGGACTTCAGCACAAAGCGGGAGCGGTCATACCAACCGATAAACATCAGCGGGACCCCAGTGGAGAGACTGGACAGTTTCCGGTACCTAGGTGTTCACATCACACAGGACCTGTCTTGGTCCTGTCTTGGTCCTGTCACACCAACACCCTGGTGAAGAAGGCCCGGCAGCATCTGTACCATCTAAAACCCTTAAGGGACTTTAAACTTCCCTCTCAGGTGCTTAAGACCTTCTAGACCTGCACCATTAAGAGCGTTCTGACGGGTAGCATCACTTCCTGGTTCGGGAACAGCACCATGCAGGACAGACGAGCCCTCCAGAGGGTGGTGCGTTCAGCTGAACGTACCATCCACACCAAACTCCCTGACCTGCAGGACATCTACAGCACGCGGTGCCGGACCAGAGCTAGGATGATTATGAAGGACATACCAACAATGGACTCTTTTCTCTGTTGCGTTCGGGGAAACGCTTCCGCTCCCTGTAAGCGAACACAGAGAGAATGAGGAGGAGCTTCTTCCCACAGGCCATTAGTAGTTTAAACCAGGAGACACCCAGGATCTAAAAACTGGCCCACTCTCTCCATCATCACACTTTCTCTCTATACATATCTCACCTTTCGCACCACGACACTTTAAACTCCGGACTTGCACAGCACAGTGCACTTTATATTTTATTTCATTTTATACCACACCACACCGCACACGGACACTTTATGGTCATTGTTATACCACACCATACCGCACACGGACACTTACGGACTTTTTTTTTAAACCACACCATACCGCACACGGACACTCTATGGACAAAATAAACTACCAAAAAATTGTCTATTGTTTATTGTTCATTGTTTACTGTTCCACTGTATGCCATAAGCATTTTTATTTTTGTATATATATCTTTTTCTTTTGTCTGACATACATAAATCTTTATATATCTTTTATATCTTTATATTCTTATATTTTATTTTATATAGTTTTTTTTATACTTAATTTATCTGCCTTCTTTTTCCCCATCCTATTTCCTCATGCTGGTCCGTCATAATAAGCATTTCACTGCATGTCGTACCCTGTATGTATGTGTATGTGATGAATAAAACTTGATTTGATTTGATTTGATTTGATTTTTACTGTGTGTGGTCTTTGATAAATGAATTTAAACAAAAACAACTTAAAACCCACAGGTAGCCTCAGGTCCCATAATGACATCACAAAGCTACAAAGCTGAACAACTTTTCTGATTTGTCCATAATGTATAGTCATACAGAGAACACACAGAGCATGTCTATAAATATAGGAAGACTTTCTATGTTCAGGACTAACTCTAAAAAGCACTGGTCAGAATCTGTAATGTTTTTCCTTCTACTACTCTCTTCTCTTACCCTGGCAAAGGGAGACAATTGCAATATCATGGAAGACCCAGAATATCCTTTGTTATCTAAAGATGGAGATGTAATAATTGGAGCTGTGTTTTCATTACATCGTGCTACACAGATGCAGTCACTGCAATATACTGAAAAACCTCCACCTTTAATCTGCACTAAGTAAGTTCTAGGTGATACATTAGTCATTTTGAAGAATGTGTAGTTTTCTGCTTTATAATAATCTGAATATCTCCATTATATTACTTTTCAGTTTCAGTACAAGATATTTTACATTTTCATGATTTTTATGTGTATTTTGTAGATTATCCCTTCTTTTTTTACGGCTTGTTCAGATGATGACTTTTGCAGTTGAGGAAATTAACAGAAGTAACACCTTGCTCCCAAATATCTCAGTTGGTTACAAGATTTATGATGCTTGTCTCTCAAGATTTTTAACTATGAAGGCAGCCATAGCTTTTATTAATGGTCAGGACATAACAAATAAGACCTGCAATGAACCAGCAGTGGTACAAGCCATCATAGGGGAGTCAGAGTCTACTGCTAATATAGCACTTGCAAAAACTATAGAATCTTTTAAGATTCCAGTGGTAAGTATCAATTATTTGAATCATTCGAATCAAACAAAAAAAGTGCAAACTTAAAAAATACATTGCAAATTACTATATATATATATATATATATATATATATATATATATATATATATATATATATATATATATATATATATATATATATATATATTTATATTTAACCTGTCACTTTCTCCTCAGATAAGTTATGCTGCCTCATGTGAATGTTTGAGTAATAGAAAGGAGTACCCATATTTCTTCAGAACCATCGCAAGTGACTACTACCAGAGTAGAGCTTTGGCATATATGGTCAAGCACTTTGGCTGGTCTTGGGTAGGAGCTGTGCACAGTGATAATGACTATGGAAACAGTGGAATGTCTATTTTTCTGAATGCAGCCAAAGAGGAGGGAATATGTGTTGAGTACACAGAAAATTTTGATCGAGCAAATCCTGCCAAAATCATCAAAGTGGTTGACATTATTCAGAAAGGCACAGCTAAAGTAATTATTCTATTTCTTCCTAATCTTGAGATGAGTATTTTAACAGAACAGCTGATTCTAAAGAATGTCACTGGCTACCAGATGATTGGTGTTCAAGGATGGATTTCTGCTGCTGCTATAGCAACACCAGCAAGTTATAATGTGCTGGCTGGAGCCATTGGTTTTGATGTGGGAAAATTGAAAATTGGTGGTTTTGCTGATTATGCTGTCAATGGATTTTGGCAAACAGCAGTCCCATGCTTACATACCGAGGGAAGCAATTTTCAAACTGAAATCAACTGCAGCAAATATGAAGAAATGATTCAATATAAAAACTACAGTAAGGATATTTTAGAATTGAGATATGCAAATAATCTTTACAATGCAGTTTATGCTGTGGCACATTCTCTACACAGTCTGTTAAAATGCACAGAATATCAGAGTTGTGAAAAAGAGAAAACGATTCAACCATGGGAGGTAACACAAAGAAGAGAAGCAAAGCAAATATTGTACATTTTATATTGTCATATTATAAATATGTATTTACTTTTCTATTTAAAGGTTGTGATGTCTCTAAAAAAGGTAAATTTTACCACTAAAGTAGGAGAACAGATTTGGTTTGACAGCACTGGGGCAACAGCTGCAAAGTATGATGTGGTGAACTGGCAACGAGGGTTAAATGGAGAAGTGGTGTTTAAGGTTTTAGGCTATTATGATGCCGCTCTGCCACATGGACAACAATTTGTTCTAAATACTGAAGATATAGTGTGGGCTGGAGATAAAAGAGAGGTAAATACATTGTTTCATGATTTTGAATAACATACAAATATGATTTTTTTTTTAAGATTTGTTAACTACAATCTATATTTGAATATAAGCATAATGTTCTATATTCATTAAACATTCCCAATTAAATTCCCCAAAAATTGCTATAGTGTAGTGTTTCAATGTAAAATGTACATTGCGATTGTACATGAGCTGCTTGGATTTTAGCAGTAAACAAACAATGGCTTAAGAACTTCATGGGTTTTGACAGATTACACAAATGTAAAAACTTAAATGTTTTAGTCATAATATATTGTTCACATTAGAAGCCAAGGTCTGTGTGCACTGAAAGCTGTTCTCCAGGAACCAGGAAAGCTGCACAGAAAGGAAGGCCTGTCTGCTGTTACGACTGTATACCATGTGCAGAGGGAGAGATCAGTAACCAGACAGGTAACTTCAGCTTTTACAAGATGTTAATAATTCAATGTGTATCATCATATTACTATTTAGCTTACAGTTTCTAAAAACTGGTATTAAAAAAAACATTTATAAGATATTTCCTTCCTAATGATAATAACTATGATTACTTTGCAGATTCCATAAACTGTGTGCAGTGTCCAGGAGACTTTTGGTCTAATGCAAATAGAGATAAATGTGTGTTAAAAGTTTTTGAGTTTCTTTCATTTACAGAGCTCATTAGTATAATAATAATACTCTTTTCTTTATTTGGAGCTTCATTGACTCTGTTAGTAGCTGTTTTATTTCTAAAAGAAAAGGAAACTCCAATTGTTAAGGCTAACAACTCTGAGCTGAGCTTCCTGCTGCTCTTCTCACTCACTCTGTGTTTCCTCTGTTCACTTACTTTCATTGGACGGCCCTCTGAGTGGTCTTGTATGCTGCGCCACACAGCTTTTGGGATCACATTTGTACTCTGTATCTCCTGTGTTCTGGGCAAAACAGTAGTTGTGTTAATGGCCTTCAGAGCTACACTTCCAGGCAGCAATGTCATGAAATGGTTTGGGCCTCTACAGCAGAGACTCAGTGTACTTGCTTTCACTCTCATACAGGTCTTTATTTGTGTACTTTGGTTAACAATTTCTCCTCCTTTTCCCTACAAGAATGTGAACTACTACAAGGAAAAGATCATATTAGAATGTAACTTGGGCTCACCTATAGGTTTCTGGGCCGTGCTGGGTTATATTGGAGTTCTGGCTTTCTTTTGTTTTGTTTTAGCTTTTCTAGCTAGAAAGCTGCCTGATAATTTTAATGAAGCAAAATTCATCACATTCAGTATACTCATATTCTGTGCAGTGTGGATCACCTTTATTCCAGCTTATGTCAGCTCTCCTGGAAAATTCACTGTAGCTGTGGAGATCTTTGCCATTCTGGCCTCCAGTTTTGCTCTGCTGTTCTGTATATTTACTCCTAAATGTTATATTATTCTGTTTAAACCTGAACTAAACACAAAGAAAAAGATGATGGGGAAAATGGCTTCTAAATCCCTTTAAACTTTATTGCTCTAATCTATTTATTATTTTTGCTGATGTTCCTTTTACACACAGTATATCAAATGTAATCAAGTCAATAATGTTTAGATATATATGAAATGTAATCACAAATAATATGGCTATGGATGAGTACTGAATAAACTTAAAAAAAAAGTCTTATTTATGTCTATGAAAAAAATAACAAGAATAACTAAAATGTTTATAATCAGTATTAAATGATATTTATTGACATTAATAATTTATGATATTAATAATAATTTTGAGACATACATTTAATTAAAGAAATAAGTAAATAAAAAATTAATTGCAGAACAATGCTTAAAATCCACAAGGTTTTTGGACCCACAAAGATATGTGAGGGTAAATTTAAACCCATCAAAGAAGGTACTAAAATTTCTTTTGGTCAAGACCTGGAAAGGGTGCTGGGTGCTGCCTGACCACAAGCAGCGTCTGATCCCCCACTTCATTGTTCATCTCGGTAGGGGTGAGCTCGTGGGTGAGAAAGGCACATGGGTGTAGCTTGTTGTCAGCCCCTCTTTGGGACAGCACAGCCCCCACCCCAACATCGGAAGCATACACCTTTACCACCAAAGGCAAGCCTGGATCTGGTATATTCAGATTGGGAGTCAAGTTGAACTGTTATTGACTTCCAGGAAGGCCACGTTTGCCTTGGGTGTCCACCGGAAGGTAGATTGTTGAGGTGGGGACAGAGAAGCGGCGATGAAGCTGAAATTCTTAATGAACTTATAATGATAGTTTGCAAATCCAAGGAACTATTGTACATGAATGTGTTTGGGGTGGGCTACTCAGTGACAGCTTGCACTTTCCATGGGTCCATTTGAATGCTGCTTGTGGCTATGATAAATCAGAAAACTGAAGGAACATTTAACTCTCACTTCATGAGCTTTCCAAACACGTGATTATCTAAGAGGTGGGTCAGGACTCTCCTGACATCCTCTTCATGCTCCAGAAGGGACCATGAAAAGATGAAAATGTCATCTATATATGAAGATGAATGTGTTAAACATGTCCCGGAGAAGGTTGTTGATCCGTGCGAGGATGACTGCTGGGGAGTTTGTGAGGGTAAGCAGCATTGCCTGATATTCGTAGTCCCATATGGGGATGTTGAAAGCACTCTTCCATGTATCTCGCTGCTTTATGAGTACCAAGTGGTAGACATAGGGAATTATGCAAATATGCTGTTTGTGGACTACAGATCAGCGTTCAAAACCATAATTTCCTCCACGCTCACCCCTAAATTGGAGGTCCTAGGACTCACCCTGCCGCTGTGTCATGGATCTCCAACTTCCTGATAGACAAACCACAAGCCGTACGGGTGGGCAAACACACCTCATCCACCCTCACCCTCAACACTGGAGCTCCCCAGGGTTGTGTTCTGAGCACCCTCCTGTACTCACTGTACTCACATGACTGGATATCCACTTTCAACTCAATCACCATCATCAAGTTTGCTGATGACATTGTTGTGGAGGGCCTGATCTTTAACAACAATGAGACGGCCTGCCTCATTCTTCTTCATCTTTCACCACATCTATAAACCTCCTCCTTGGCCTTCCTTTTTTCCTTCTTCCTGGTGGCTCCATCCTCAGCATTCTCCTGCGGATATGTACCATATGTCCATGCTCTGCACATGTCCAAACCATCTTAATCTCACCTCCCTCACCTTGTCTCCAAAACATCCTACATGCGATGTACCTCTAATAAACTAACTTTTTAATCCTGTCTATCCTCGTCACTCCCAACGAAAACTTTAACATCTTCAGCTCTGCTACCTCCAGCTCCACCTACTGTCTTTTAGTCAATGCCTCTCTAAACCATACAACATCTAAACTTTCCCTTTTACTCTTGCAGATACCCTTCTATCACAAATCACCCCTGCCACTCTTCCTCACCCACTTCACCCTGCCTGCACATTTTTCTTCTCTTCTCTAACAAATTCTACATTACTTTGCACTGTTGACCCTAGGTACCTGAACTCGTCCACCTT
This sequence comes from Silurus aristotelis, assembly GCF_946808225.1. Taxonomy (NCBI): domain Eukaryota; kingdom Metazoa; phylum Chordata; class Actinopteri; order Siluriformes; family Siluridae; genus Silurus; species Silurus aristotelis. The sequence goes on along the minus strand of NC_139583.1, from coordinate 3,914,142 downwards.
CTCCACCTCTTCTCCCTGCAACTGTACCACTCCACTGCCCTCGCTCTCTTTCACACACATGTACTCTGTCTTACTCCTACTGACTTTCATTCCCCTTCTCTCCAGCGCATACCTCGACCTCTCCAGGCTCTTCTCAACCTGCTCCCTACTCTCACCACTCTGCACCCTGTCATATGCTTTCTCTAAATCCACAAACACACAATGCAACTCCTTCTGACCTTCTCTATACTTCTCCATCAACATTCTCGAAGCAAATGCTTCTCTCAGCCTGGCTTCCACTACTCTTTCCCATAACTTCATGGTGTGACTGATCTTAATCTACTTAATTCCCTTGTAGTTACTGCAGGTCTGCACATTTCCCTTATTCTTAAAGACTGTTACCAGCACACTCCTTATCCATTCCTCAGGCATCCTCTCACCTTCCAAAATCTTGTTGAACAACCTGGTTAAAAACTCTACTGCATATCTCCTAAACATCTCCATGCCTCTACTGGTATGTCATCTAGTCCAAATGACTTTCCACTCTTTATCCTCTTAATCACTGCTCTCGCTTCCTCCTTGCTAATCCTATCCACTTCCTGCTTCACCATCTCCACATCATCCAACATTCTCACTTTCTCTCATTTTCCTCATTCATCAGCTATTCAAAATACTCCCTCCATCTTCTCTACACACTCTCCTCACTAGTCAAGCAAGACTAAGGAGTTAAAAGTGGACTTCAGCACAAAGCAGGAGCGGTCATCAACCGGATCCCAGTAGAGAGAGTGAACAGTTTCCGGTACCTAGGTGTTCACATCACACAGGACCTGTCTTGGTCCTGCCATATCAACACCCTGGTAAGGAAGGGCCGGCAGCATCTGTACCATCTGAGATGCTTAAGATACTTTAAACTCCCCTTTAAAAACTACAGCAAGGATATTTTAGAATTGAGATTTGTAAATAATCTTTATAATGCAGTTTATGCTGTACAGAAAATCAGACAAAAAGACAAACCAATACAACCATGGCAGGTAACACAAAGAAGAGAAGAAAAGCAGGCTCTGTAGATGTATGATATAACAGCGATATACAGTAAATACTTTTTTGCATTTTCTTTTAAAGGTTGTGATGTCTCTAAAAAAGGTAAATTTTACCACTAAAGTGGGTGAACAGATTTGGTTTGACAGCACTGGGGCAACAGCTGTAAAGTATGATGTGGTGAACTGGCAACGAGGGTTAAATGGAGAAGTGGTGTTTAAGGTTGTGGGCTATTATGATGCCTCTCTGCCACATGGACAACAGTTTGTCCTAAATACTTAAGATATAGTGTGGGCTGGAGAGAAAAGAGAGATACATACATTGCTAATTCTAAATAAATAAAAAAAATCAAGAATAATTTAAAAGTTGTAGCTATATCAGCTAGATCAGTAACCAGACAGGTAACTTCAGCATCACCAAGTTTCAAAGACAATTTGATAATTGTACATTGTGTATCCTCCTATTACTATTTAAGATACAGTTTTTGAAAAATGGCATTACAGTTTTTCTCAACTGCTTTCAGTCATTTCTCACAACGGAACTGCATTTCTTAAAACTACTCGTCCCACCATCAGAACCTGTTGTCAGTTCTTCACATCATATCATCAATGTCTTGTTGTTTTCATCAATTTGCAATTGCTTTTGGACAACATGCTAATGGTTCTGTACATCTGTCAGCTGCTTTTGAAATTTCTTGTTGCTTTTGTTCTGCTGTACAAAATAACTTGTCCTGGTTCTCAGCTAAAATGTCACAACCCAAACCAATTAGTCTTTTTCTCAGGTTGGATGTCTGTACTATCAAAATGAGTGAACATGTTCTCAGAATTGTATGTCTGTGTCTTCACCTTCGTTAACAAAGAGAAACATGTGCAACTCTAGACTAACCAATGATCAACCAGTTCTGTGAAATAGTTTAGAGGTGCAACTCATGAAGACTGATTTGGCAGGGTCACATATATATACAGTGCACAACACAAGTGTTCCCCTTTCTGATAATGGAAGCTGAAGGAAGAAGAAGAGGATTAAGACTGCGTTGTGGAAGAGTACAGAGACACAGAAGAGGAAGGGGTATAAGATGCCAAAGATACCAGATGAAATCAGGGCCACACTGGTGGATCACGTTATCAGTCATGGCCTTACAATGGAAGAGGCTGGTCGAAGGGTGCAGCCAAATGTTTGAAAAACAACTGTGTCATCAATAATTCTAACATTTCGTAGAGAGAACAGGTATGTAATGTACTGTATAGTAAAGTAATACTGTAGACTTACTGTTACGTATACTGTAACACACCTTAGGTTTTCCATGCATACAGTATTCTTAGTTATTTACTGTATGAATCAAAATCCTGTGATCCTTATACTTCTATAATTTACAATATGTTTTCTCATGTAGGACTGCAAGACAACTTCGCAGGGGTGGCAGAGGGCCCCTTTTCACACCTCAGCAGGAGGAGCAATTTGCAACATGGTTATGTCTAACAATGCCATAAGACTAAGGGAGATACAAAGTGATATTGTTGAAGACAACAGTATCTTTGAAAATATACAATCTGTGAGCATTTCAACTATAGACAGGGTCTTGAAAAGACATGTAATCACCATGAAGCAGCTGTACAATGTACCCTTTGAAAGAAATGCTGACAGAGTGAAAGAGCTACGACTCCAGTTTGTACAGGTATGTTGTATACCCACTATACTGTAAGTGTAACTTCTACACATTTGATATTAGTGGAACGTTATAGATCTTTACATTTGATGTAGCTGTAAACAATGAAGACAAATACAGTAATTTATGCACACTGTGTTTTTTTCTGGTATATAGCGCATAATGGAAATGGAATCAAGAGAACCACCTCACAACTTCATATACTTGGATGAGGCTGGCTTCAACCTGGCCAAAGGCAGAAGGCGTGGTAGAAATCTAATCGGCCAGAGAGCTACTGTTGATGTCAACGTGGAGGAAACATCACTATGTGTGCTGCTATTTCAGACCAAGGTGTGCTAGCTCATATTCCTATTATGGGACCGTACAACACACAGCATCTCCTTACATTCTTAGACAATCTCTATAGAAATGTCATTCCTGAAGATGAGAGGGAACTTAATCGAGATGATCTACCAAAGAATGTAGTAATTTGTGACAATGTCAGTTTCCATCGCTCTGACAACATCAGGCAGTGGTTTGTCCACCGCCGCAGGATGCTGATTGAATTCCTTCCACCCTACTCCCCGTTCCTGAACCCAATTGAAGAGTTTTTCTCGGCTTGGAGGTGGAAGGTTTATGATCATCAGCCACATACACGGATGACACTGCTGGCTGCCATGGATGCAGCATGTGAGGACATCTCAGCAGATGCATGCAGAGGCTGGATTAGGCACTCAAGAAGATTCTTTCCACCATGCATAGCAAGGGAAAATATATGTTGTGATGTGGATGAGAATCTGTGGCCCAACAGAGAGGACCGACATGATGCATAGGAAAACTGCCATAAAATTTCACCTTTACCTTCTGTACATGTATAGTTTTTCCCACTGTCTTTTTCAGGTTTTCATTTGTTGGTAAATAGCCTATGTGTAGTTTCCTTTGTTTTCTGTATGTAAGTACCACTATTGACAGTACAGTAAAAATGTGAATACAGTCTTATCTTTTGTTTCGATTCTTCCATATACTGTTACGTGGGTCGATGTTGATTGGTTAACTGAGGTTAGATGGAATCAATCAGAAAAATTATCTATTTATACCATGTAAATTACTGTAACACCTGGTTGATGCACAATGGTTTGCAAAAGTAACTTATTTTTTTACCGGAGGGACACTGTAAATTATGGCACACACCAGTATGGTAATTTAGTAGTTTCTAGTCATAAAAACCTGACTTGAGTATAATTTAAATAACTAAAACTGAGTATGATGTTCTACTGACAACATGACTAATAATTTTGCCTGTCACGTTCACATTGTTGAAAAAATGACATGGGATTCTGCTGCCTCTGACACAATGATTGATGAAAAAACACGCTTTTGCACGATAGACAAAGCATTTTGAGCAGGTGACGCGTATTTTCCGGTTATCCACTATGTTGTGCAGTTTGTACGTGTTGTTTTGAGAAATGCATTATGAGATCTGCAAACTTCAATTCTTATCTGAGAAATGACTGAAAGCAGTTGAGAAAAACTGTAATAAATAAATTGCCAAATAATGTTTGTTTTCCTTCCCAAGAGTAATAATCATTATTATTTATCAGATTTAAATAACTGTGAGCAGTGTCCAGCTGAATATTGGTCAAATGCTTAAAGAGATAAATGTGTGGTGAAGGTTATAGAGTTTCTTTTATTTACAGAGGTTATGGGGATAATTTTGATACTTTTTTCATTAGTTGGAGCTGCATTAACTGTGTTAGTAGCCATTTTATTTCTAATGGAAAGAGACACTCCTATTGTAAAGGCCAACAACTCTGAGCTGAGCTTCCTGCTGCTCTTCTCACTGACTCTGTGTTTCCTCTGTTCACTTACTTTCATTGGACGGCCCTCTCAGTGGTCCTGTATGTTGCGCCACACAGCTTTTGGGATCACATTTGTACTCTGTATATCCTGTGTTCTGGGGAAAACAGTGGTTGTTTTAGTGACCTTCAGAGCTACACTTCCAGGTAGTAATGACATGAAATTATTAGGTCCTCTACAACAGAGACTCAGTGTAGTTGCATTAACTCTCATACAGGTCATTATTAGTGTCCTTTGGTTAACAATTTCTCCTCCTTACCCCTACATGAACATCAACTACTACAAGGAAAAGATTATATTAGAATGTAACTTGGGTTCACCTATATTTTTCTGGGCAGTTCTGGGTTATATTGGAGTTCTGGTTTTTTTATGCTTTGTTTTGGCTTTTCTAGCTAGAAAGCTGCCTGATAATTTTAATGAAGCGAAATTCATTACATTCAGTATACTCATATTCTGTGCAGTGTGGATCACCTTTATTCCAGCTTATGTCAGTTCTCCTGAAAAATTCACTGTAGCTGTGGAGATCTTTGCAATTTTAGCCTCCAGTTTTGCTCTACTGTTTTGTATATTTACACCTAAATGTTATATTATTTTGTTTAGACCGGAACTAAATAAAAATAAAAATATGATGGGCAAAACAGCATCTAAATCTCTTTAAAACAAATCATCGTTCTGAAATTTTTAAACAAAAATTAAGAATGATTCATTTGGACACACAATGTCAAATATAATCAAATAATAAAAAATAAAAAAACTTAAATACCTTAAATCTAATGACATACATATAGATGAGAAATTAATAAACTTACCACAAAAATCTTGTCTTATTTCTGCTTATAAAAGATTAGAAAATGTTTAATGTATTTTAATAGAATGGAATAGCCTTTATTTTTTACATATACATTACAGCAGAGTGCAATTTGTTTTTCGCATATCCCAGCTTGTTCAGAAGCTGGGGTCAGAGCACAGGGTCAGCCATGATACGGCTCAATGGCGCATAAAATAGGCAGCTTGGCAATACCAGGGCTTAAACCCAAAACCTTCCGATCAGTAACCCAGCACGTTGACCACTGAGGTCCCACTCCCTTTTACTAACACATTTTATGTTAACTGGAAGCACAAGACGGGACACAAGGAGCAACATGACATAACACTTTACTTCCTGTTTTGTTCACCATACAAATGAGTTCAGGTAACACCACAGCTTCAAAAATCATTTTCTTTAAATAACACCTCCCTGTTAAATAAATCACCTTCTTTTAAATCCCACTATGCAGAATGCAATATATTGTAATAACTCACACATTATTTGTAACCTTATTTCAGAACCTTTTCTTAAAAGGCTCTGGCATGGAGAAACTAGTGTTGGATCTATGATGATCTCAAATGTTGAGTTATTTTATGAGTTGCTGAGTAGCTCCTGGTTCCATATCATCAAATGACTGTATAAGTTCGTACAAAGAATATTTCTCACTATCTTACATTCCGGTGCTCATGTTAGTTCTCACTCTCCTGTGTTTTGTATTGTTTTAAGATTTATAATCAATATATTTATAATAAACCCCGAGCACCGAGGTCGGTGGCTGAGATAAGCAGACTGGAACAACGAGGTGTGTGTTTGTTGGGAGCTTCTGCCTAAAGCAAGAAAGAGAGAGCAAGCAATGAAAAAAAGCCACAAATTCTCTGTCTCACCGTCTTTACAGCATCCTATTATCTGCTTTTCTTTAGTCAAAAACAGTAAGGAGCTGCTGCTCTCATTATCTATCTCCAGCTGTGTCATCTTGCCACCCCACCCCCCTGCCATGTGCCCCAGGTATCTCCACAACAGTGGTGCTGAATCGACACTGTCCTTGAGCACCCTGTCAACAGTTGCATTTGGAGTGCCTGCTCTTTTTGTATGTGGTTAAGTGGCCTGTCATCATAGAACTTCCCCTTTGCTCCAAACCTACTGTCAGTGAATTTTGGGCCCAGAATCTATGCCTTCAAAAGAGGGCATTGACCTCTCTTGAAGGCATAGAGAGAGCGAGATAGAGAGGGCATTGATCTTGCCATGACTGACCCTGGATCAGTGTTGGACCTGGAATGAGAATTCCTGTAGTCCGCTGGAGAGGGATGTGGTCTGTTGCCAGTATATATATTGTACCTGCTAGGTAATAATGCAGCTCTTCCACTGCCCACCTAATGCCCAGGATTCTCGTTCCACCGGGGCATACCTTTGTTCGGCCAGTGTCAGTTTTCGGGTGACAAACATGTTCACTCCCTCAAAGATTTGTGAGAGAACAGCACCCAGCCTTAATTCTGGGTTTCTTAGCACCTGTGGAGGGGTAAGTATCCACTTTAGGGATTTGAATGCCTGTTTTGTTGTCTTTGTCCACCAGACTTGTTCAGGCAGTCCCTTCTTAATGAGATCTAAACAGAGGGGAAGGTAGAGAGGAGAAATTAGAGACAAACCATCTGCAGTATCCTGCCAACCCCAAGAAAACATGTATCTGTTGTTAGGACTTTGAACGAGGGTATTCTTTAACCCACTTCGATTTGTTTTTCTTTCGGTTTCTGCAAGACCCTGCCAATGTGGTATGCCAGGAACTGTGCCCCAGTCAGCCAGTACACAAGTGGTACTTCCATGTGCTTGCCGTTAGCCAAGCCTTCATGAGTTACTCCATAACCTTTTTAAGGTAATGTAGGTGTTCCTAGATCTGCAACAGGGTGTAGCCCCGGCTCCAGGTGTCCCAGACGTTGAGTGAATGATACCACTAAGGGAGTACCTGGCAGCCTGGAAAGCTCTGCCAGACATGTTTCAATGGGTCCTGCGTACTGTAGACAGAGGCTACATGATTCAGTTCAGGTCTCATCCACCCAGGGAATAACGGTTTGTGACTCAAGAGACGTCCCACTGTCCCATTTGTTTCTCCCTTACTCCTTCAGCCCCTCTTAGGGCTGGACTCCATGGCTCAGAGGTGGCGGAGGCTACCTTTACACTTTTCCCCCATTGTGCTGCTTCTGGGAGTTCTGAAAAAGAGTTTGCCTGGATGGAGTCCATCTCCTCTTGGTGGCCCCACGGTGGCTGGGCAGACCATGGTTCATGGACCTGGTTTCCCTTCTTGAGCATCCTCCTGGAAGACTTCTTTTAGGAGGGATCTCCTCTCTCAAGCAGGGGGCACAAAAGTTTACCCCCACCCAGAGTTGTGGAGGCTGTGGCTGTGAGCCCTAAGGGGGTACAACTCTGAGATTCCGGTCTCTCAACTGAGGTGGTAGAGACAATTTTCCAATCCAGAGCTCTATTAGAGCTCAACGAGGAGATTGTATGCCGCAAATGGCATCTGTTCAGTGGATGGTGCGATTTGCACAGTTTGGATCCAGTTAACTACCTGGTTGGTTTAGTGCTGCAATTCCTTTAGGAACAGTTTGATAAAGGGTGTCCGCCATATCGGCATATTATGCCTCCATTTAGGGGAAATCACTGGGCAGTGACGTGTTTTCTCAGCTGCAGCCGGAGGCTGAGGCCCCCGGTGCGACCAAAAGTGCCTGCGTGGGACTTAGCCGTCGTGTTCGAGGATCTATCTGAGGCCCCCTTCGAGCCGTTGGGCAAGGCATCTTGGAGGTACCTTACAGCCAAGACCCTTTCAGTGGCCCCCTCTTTTCTGGAGTTTACTCCAGGCATGGCCAGTTTTTTTTTCTTACCCTAGAATGGGGTATATCCCTAAGGTGCCCTCGGTTGTCCCAGGGTTCCAGGCATTCTATCCTCCTCTTTTTCAGGCCCCAGACCAGGAAAAGCTGAACTGGCTGTGTCCGGTGTGAGCGCTGAACACTTACGTCCACAGGACGACTCCGTGAAGAAAGTCAGAGTAGCTGCTTATCTGCTATGGACCTCCGAGGAGAGGCCTTTGTGTGAACAAGCAGACACTAAGCAGGTGGATTATCCTCCTACGAGTCCTCTGGTCACCCACTCCATTCTTTGTCAGAGCACACTTGACCCAGAGTGTGACAGCCTCTAAGGCTTGGTCCACTGAAGTGTCTCTACATGACATCTGCAATGCTGTGGGCTGATTCAGACAGGATCTGTAACCTTGACCTCAGTACCACTCCTGGCCCTTATGTCCCGAGGCCCTGCTGTGGCCCCACACACTAGGGATTGGTCAGTCTAGCGGTATTAGACACTCATTCCCAAAGCATTGTTGATGCAGCTTGATTCTCTGAAAAGGGTACAATTTCCAGATTATGAATGTAACCCTGGTTCCCTAAGGGGAACAAGACATCTCTATGCCACACTACCAGCATTCCAGTGAATCCAGCACTACCTTCTGAAAGGGCACAATCTATGTACGGACGTAGCTTCCTGTGTTTGACTTGTTTGCCGCGAGTTACGTGTTTGTATCTCTCGGCGTCTTTCAAACAAACTTTGCTATCTATCTATCTATCTATCCGTTTTTCCTCTTTTAATAATCCTTAATTGTTTTTGTCTTCCTGACTTGTGCCTGTAGTTAGTTAACTCGACTATAACTAGTGTTGTTTATATTTATTTTCTCTCACTCACATCTCTGTATAATAAATCTGTTCGTGACGATAAGCACTATGCCGGTTGTTTGTCTGCATTCGAGCACAGGTGAGGACTCGTTCGAGTTGCAAACGGTGGCGTTGGAGATGGAGGCATTGGAGAAACAGATTCGCGAGCTGCATGTAAAGCATGACCGGATGCGAGAGCGGAAAGCGGCGCTGGAAACATCCCGGGCGGACGCGCACTCATCCCAGGTAAACTCCCAGGTTGAACCTAACGCTCCCAGCACATCAACTCCGCGTGCTTCTATGCCCAGGCCCAGCGCACCTACAACTCCGGCACCGGTGCAACATGGACCCTGGATGCGACCGCGGCGGAAGAGACAAGCCAAGCCCCGATCGAGGACGTCTCCACCTCCACCACCGGCCTTCGAGATCTCGACCGAGAACCGCTTCGTCCCCCTCCGCGAGACGGAACGCGACACTGTTATTCTCGGAGATTCCATCGTCCGGCATGTCCGCGCTACCCGAGCTAAAGGTAAGGTGCACACTCGCTGTTTTCCTGGTGCTCGTGTTCTGGATGTCGCTGCGCAGGTACCCGCGATCCTGAACGAGAACTTCGGAGCGGTTGTTCTCCATGCCGGATCAAACGACACCAGGCTGCGGCAAACGGAGATCTTAAAGAGGGACTTCAGGATCCTGGTGGAGACGGTACGCAGCACATCACCCACAACGAGGATCATTGTGTCAGGACCTCTTCCCACTTACCAGCGAGGGGCTGAGAAGTTTAGTAGACTTTTAGCTCTAAATGAATGGTTACAGTCATGGTGTCCAGAACATAAACTTCTCTTTGTTAATAACTGGAACTGTTTCTGGGAGCGTCCTAGGTTCTTCCGCCCTGATGGCCTGCACCCCAGCAGAGTTGGAGCAGCAGTGCTATCAGATAACATCTCTAGGATACTACACACCATCTGACTGGTAAGACATCAAGAAATCTTCAACTATAAGAACACGCATACTACAGACCAAATAGTTACAAGTTCACACACAGCCCAGTTTATAGAAACCGTATCTATTCCTCGTGTAGTAAAACCAAGAATTACATACACAAGATCCAGAAATAATCTTATTGCAGTTAAAACTGAAAAATGCCAGATAAACAAACACAACAAAGTTCTAAAGTTCGGTCTTTTAAACATTAGATCACTTGCACCCAAAGCACTGATTGTAAATGAGATGATCACAGATAATAATCTCGATGCACTCTGTCTCACTGAGACCTGGATTAAACCAGGTGATTATATGGGTCTAAACGAGTCGACACCGTCAGGATATGTTTATAAGCATGAGCCCCGTCAGACTGGTCGTGGGGGGGGTGTAGGAACCATTTATAGTGCTTCTCTTAATGTTAGTCAGAGATTAGGATTCAGCTTTAAATCATTTGAAGTGCTCGTTCTTAAAATTGCACTTTCAGAGATGCATAGAAAACTCGCTCTGGTCACCGTGTACAGACCCCCAGGACCCTACGCTGATTTTCTTCATGAGTTTGCTTGTTTTCTCTCAGACCTCCTGATCAGCTTTGATAAAGTGCTGCTTGTAGGAGATTTTAATATTCATGTAGATGATGAAAACGATGCCCTAGGATTATCATTTGTCGATTTACTAAACTCTTTTGGAGTTAAACAAAACGTCACCAGACCAACCCACCGTTTTAACCACACACTAGACTTAATAATATCCCACGGAGCAGACGTCACTGATATAGATATTTTACCCCAGAGTGATGACATCACAGACCATTATCTCCTACTGTACACACTACCGGTAGAGCAGATTAACCGTGTTTCACCACGGTATCGACTTGGTAGGACTATTATTCCAACCACTAAGGACAGATTCATAAATAACCTGCCTGATTTATCTCAGTTTCATATTAAACCCATAAATGCTGATCATCTTGATGAGATGGCGAACAACATAGACCTTATCCTCACTAGCACTTTAGACACTGTTGCCCCCATCCGGTTAAAAAAGGTTCGAGAACAAGCACCTGCACCTTGGTATAATAGTCATACGCATGCCCTAAAGAGAACAACACGTAATCTGGAGAGAAAATGGAGGAAAACTAAATTGGAGGTATTTAGAATTGCGTATAAAGACAGTATGCTTAGCTACAGACAGGCGCTAAAAGCTGCTAGAGCTAAACACCTGAGCAAACTCATAGAAAATAACAAAAACAATCCCAGGTTCCTTTTCAGTACAGTCGCTAAATTAACAACAAATCAGGGATCTGAAAAATGTGTTCCATCACAGTTTAGTAGTGAAGACTTTATGAATTTCTTCACTGAAAAAATAGATAACATTCGAAAAACAATTGTGGCAGTTCAACCTCTGACAGCATCTCCCGACACAATCGTACTTACAACCCCACAACTACACTGTTTTACATGTATAGGACAGGAAGAGCTGTATGATGCTATTATGAAAGCTAAATCAACAACATGTCAGTTAGATCCAATTCCCACTAAACTACTGAAGGAAGTGTTATATACAGCTGGTGAGCCTCTTTTAAATATTATTAACTCCTCACTATCGTTAGGTCATGTCCCTAAATCCCTCAAGTTAGCAGTTATTAAGCCCCTCATTAAAAAACCTAATCTGGATCCAAACACGCTATCGAATTACAGACCAATTTCAAATCTCCCATTTATGTCTAAGATTTTAGAAAAGATTGTCGCTGCCCAGCTATGTAACCACTTGCAGGAGAACAATATCTTTGAAGAGTTTCAGTCAGGTTTTAGGCCCCATCATAGCACAGAAACTGCTCTAGTTAAAATCACTAACGACCTGTTTTTAGCTTCAGACCAAGGCTACATCTCCCTATTAGTTTTACTAGATCTTAGTGCTGCGTTCGACACTATAGATCATGATCTTCTCCTCGATCGCTTACAGAATTACATCGGTATTCAGGGACAGGCATTAAGCTGGTTTAAATCCTACCTGTCCAATCGTTACCATTTCGTAGATTTAAATGGAGAGCTATCCAGGATAATGCTAGTAAATTATGGCGTGCCACAAGGGTCAGTTCTGGGACCCCTGCTTTTTACAATATACATGCTTCCATTAGGAAATATTATTAGAAGGCATGGAATTAGCTTCCATTGTTATGCTGATGATACCCAGCTATATATTTCATCCAAACCAGGCGATACAGCTCAATTAGCTCGCATAACTGAGTGTGTTGAAGAAATAAGAGATTGGATGACCCATAACTTTCTGCTATTAAATCCTGATAAAACGGAGATTTTGCTCATCGGCCCAAAAAATAGTACACAGAAGCTCCAGCATCTCAGCCTGCATTTAGACGGTTGTTCTGTAACTACTAGTTCAACGGTAAAAGACCTGGGAGTTATTTTAGACAGCAACTTATCTTTTAAAAATCACATCAATCAAGTTACAAAAACAGCCTTCTTTCACCTTAGAAATATTTCTAAGCTAAGAAATATGTTATCTATATCTGATGCAGAGAAGCTCGTCCATGCGTTTATGACCTCTAGAATAGACTACTGTAATGCATTACTAGGTGGATGTCCTGCATCATTAATAAACAAGCTTCAGTTAGTTCAGAATGCCGCAGCAAGAGTTCTTACTAGGTCAAGAAAATATGATCATATAACCCCAATCTTATCGTCCCTACATTGGCTTCCTATTAAGTTTCGAATAGACTACAAACTACTGCTACTCACTTATAAAGCACTAAATGGTTTGGCTCCCATGTATCTATCCAGTCTCTTAACACGCTACAATCCGTCACGCTCCCTGAGATCTCAAAACTCTGGGCTTCTAGTAGTTCCTAGAATAGCAAAGTCCACTAAAGGCGGTAGAGCATTTTCACATTTAGCTCCTAAACTCTGGAATAGTCTTCCTGACAGTGTTCGGGGTTCAGATACACTCTCCCAGTTTAAGTGCAGATTAAAAACATATCTTTTTAGCAAAGCCTACACATAACACACATCACACACATCACATCACAACCTTGTGCTCCAGAACATCTGATCACATGCACATTATCAACTTGTGCTGTTAATATCATGAACAGCAGCTACGCTAATTCCTCTCCACTGCTTCTCTTTCTCTCCCCATCCCGAGGCTTCCTGAGGTTTGGCCAGCTCCAGTCACGTCCCACCTCGTGAAGATTATGGACCTATGGATGATCATGGAGAAGTAGATGCCGAGTGTTTAAAGGCCCTGGCATGGAGAAGCTGATGCTGGATCTATGATGATCACAAATTGTTCTGTATTGTTGAAAGATTTATGACCAAACTTTTGATGTCACCCATATGAGGATGGGTTCCCCTTTGAGTCTGGTTCCTCTCAAGGTTTCTTCCTCATATCATCTAAGGGAGTTTTTCCTTGCCACTGTCGCCACGGCTGCTCATCAGGGACAAACGCACACCATTCACCTTCACTGTTGTTTTCTGTAAAGCTGCTTTGAGACAATGTCTGTTGTGAAAAGCGCTATACAAATAAACTTGACTTGACTTGACTTGACTATGTGCTTTTATGCTTCCAAGTCGTGATGTCAGTGACACAGCGCTTTCCATTGGACTAATTATGCAGCATCTCGTTCCCTCTGGAAATCATGGTTACAAACATAACCTGAAGAACATTGCTTTCATCTGTGCATCATCAGCCCTATTGCATTTATTAGCATAGTGTGAGGTACAGAGAAATGCTCGCCGTCAAGCAGGTGTTTGAGGAATGAAGCCACTGGCACGAGACAGCTTGGTACCTATTTTCTCACTTACTATAAGAACCTGGAGTACATCCAGCAGACCAAACCTCTTAACCCCTGCCAAGCATGTGATCCCTATTCTTTGATCATTTTCAGTTTACACTGTCTTACTGCACAGACTTTAAGAACCTCAAACCCTGAAACTGCTAAACCTGATAAAGTTCAAGTCTCCCATACAGTTAACCACAGTTCCAAACCAATGCTGTGACATGACAATGTTGTGATCTTATCCAATAATGTGCTGGCTGTTCGCACTACTCACTTTGTAGTTGAAGGGAGTGTTGTTCCCATATCATATGGTGATGCATCCCATCAGAAAGAAATGGTGGTGAGCTTTTATCACCACTGCTGCAGTATGAGTGCACCATGTAAGATCATCAGTGATTTGAACACAATTTCACACAAGTAAAATAGCATTTTTTTTTTTTTTCCGTTTATCAGTCGAGGTTTTGGAATGTAACTACCGTGATACGATACGAAGGATTACTGTATATGTAAGTTCAAAGTCTGAAATGGCCACGGATATACATTCCCTTATCTCTTACTGGTAAGAAAGCTGCATTTTAAGGTTGCAAAGTTTGTTGTACAGAGAATGAGCATTTCAAACATAAAAGACAGTGTAAATAAATTTAAATTTACAAAATAAATTAGAGCATTTATTTCATTTATACAACCAAGCAGTTAGAGCTAAAGGTTTTTCTTAAAATTGTAGCAGTACTACATTTAGAACAGTAGTCCAGCATTATAACCACTGAGAAACCATTGGCCTGAACTAAGTATGACTGATTTTTTTATTGCAAACAATAAAAATATACCAGACAGGCATACAATATAAAAAATAAAAAATATCAATTATTACAAATTAAGTTTAAACAAAGAATAAAATGCTTAATTTATTTACAGGATATAGTCTAGATGTCAAGGAGGTCTAAGAGCTTAATCAATCACACTACTAGTAAGTAATCATGTACAAGAAACATAAAAATTCAACATTGGCTAAACTATTTGACAGCACGTGTAGGACCAGCAGGCCCAAGCCAACAAAAATGGCTGTATATAATTTACTGTGTGTGGTCTTTGATGAATGAATTTAAACAAAAACAACTTAAAACCCACAGGTAGTCTTAGGTGCCATAATGACATCACAAAGCTACAAAGCTGAAAAACTTTTCTGATTTGTCCATAATGTATAGTCATACAATGAACACACAGACCATGTCTATAAATATAGGAAGACTATATAATAAAAAAATTTAAATTGACAAGATGGCGCCGGTGGGGTCGGCTGCCATCACGACTGCTCCGGCTACGTTTTCTCTTTTTTTGTTTATTTTATACTTTTATCTAAGTAGTTACAGTTCCATCTACACAAGATGGACACCATTAGATATGACAGAGACACTCTTATATCTATTGGTGTACAATGCACTCACTTTTCCCTGTTTTTAAACCCGGACCCATGCTGGCCAAGAGAGATTCTGTGGGAGAACAAAGGACGCGACCCGTACCGGCGTCCGCGAGGGAAATGAGCCGGCATCAGGAACAGGCTGAGGGCACGCGCACACCGCGCTCCATTACCTAGTATCCTGTTAGCCAACGTCCAGTCACTGGAGAACAAGCTCGACGACCTCAGGGCAAGGGTCAAGTTCCAGAGAGACATTCAGGACTGCAACCTTCTCTGCTTCACCGAGACATGGCTGAACCCAGCGGTACCGAACCAAGCCATTCCAGCCGGCCGAGTTTTTCTCGGTTTACCGCATGGACAGAACACTGGAGTCGGGGAAGTCAAGAGGAGGAGGAGTGTGTCTGATGGTGAACAACCACTGGTGTGACAGCGTTTCCGGTACCTAGGTGTTCACATCACACAGGACCTGTCTTGGTCCTGTCACACCAACACCCTGGTGAAGAAGGCCCGGCAGCGTCTGTACCATCTGAAACGCTTAAGGGACTTTAAACTTCCCTCTCAGGTGCTTAAGCCCTTCTACACCTGCACCATTGAGAGCGTTCTGACGGGTAGCATCACTTCCTGGTTCGGGAACAGCACCATGCAGGACAGACGAGCCCTCCAGAGGGTGGTGCGTTCAGCTGAACGTACCAGCCACACCGAGCTCCCTGACCTGCAGGACATCTACAGCACGCGGTGCCAGACCAGAGCTAGGAAGATTATGAAGGACCTCAGCCATACCAACAATGGACTCTTTGCTCTGTTGCGTTCGGGGAAACGCTTCCGCTCCCTGTAAGCAAACACAGAAAGAATGAGGAGGAGCTTCTTCCCGCAGGCCATTAGTAGTTTAAACCAGGAGACACCCAGGATCTAAAAACTGGCCCACTCTCTCCATCATCACACTTTCTCTCTATACATATCTCACCTTTCGCACCACGACACTTTAAACTCCGGACTTGCACAGCACAGTGCACTTTATATTTTATTTCATTTTATACCACACCACACCGCACACGGACACTTTATGGTCATTGTTATACCACACCATACTGCACATGGACACTTTTGGACACTTTACACCACACCATACCGCACACGGACACTTACGGACTTTTTTTTTAAACCACACCATACCGCACACGGACACTCTATGGACAATCTAAACCACCAAAAAATTTTCTATTGTTTAATGTTCATTGTTTACTGTTCCACTGTATGCCATAAGCATAAAAATACATATTTTTCTTTTGTCTGACATACATAAATCTTTATATATCTTTTATATCTTTATATTCTTATATTTTATTTTATATATTTTTTGTTTATACTTAATTTATCTGCCTTCTTTTTCCCTATCCTATTTCCTCATGCTGGTCCGTCATAATAAGCATTTCACTGCATGTCGTACCCTGTATGTATGTGTATGTGATGAATAAAACTTGATTTGATTTGATTTGATTTGATTTTTACTGTGTGTGGTCTTTGATAAATGAATTTAAACAAAAACAACTTAAAACCCACAGGTAGCCTCAGGTCCCATAATGACATCACAAAGCTACAAAGCTGAACAACTTTTCTGATTTGTCCATAATGTATAGTCATACAAAGAACACACAGAGCATGTCTATAAATATAGGAAGACTTTCTATGTTCAGGACTAACTCTAAAAAGCACTGGTCAGGATCTGTAATGTTTTTCCTTCTACTACTCTCTTCTCTTACCCTGGCAAAGGGAGACAATTGCCATATCATGGAAGACCCAGAATATCCTTTGTTATCTAAAGATGGAGATGTAATAATTGGAGCTGTGTTTTCATTACATCGTGCTACACAGATGCAGTCACTGCAATATACTGAAAAACCTCCACCTTTAATCTGCACTAAGTAAGTTCTAGTTGATACATTAGTCATTTTGAAGAATGTGTAGTTTTCTGCTTAATAATAATCTGAATATCTCCATTATATATTTCTTTTCAGTTTCAGTACAAGATATTTTACATTTTCATGATTTTTATGTGTATTTTGTAGATTATCCCTTCTTTTTTTACGGCTTGTTCAGATGATGACTTTTGCAGTTGAGGAAATTAACAGAAGTAACACCTTGCTCCCAAATATCTCAGTTGGTTACAAGATTTATGATGCTTGTCTCTCAAGATTTTTAACTATGAAGGCAGCCATAGCTTTTATTAATGGTCAGGACATAACAAATAAGACCTGCCATGAACCAGCAGTGGTACAAGCCATCATAGGGGAGTCAGAGTCTACTGCTAATATAGCACTTACAAAAACTATAGAACCTTTTAAGATTCCAGTGGTAAGTATCAATTATTTGAATCATTCGAATCAAACAAAAAGTGCAAACTCAAAAGATACATTGCAAATTACTATTTTTATATATATATATATATATATATATATATATATATATATATATATATATATATATATATATATATATATATATATATATATATATATATATATATATATATATATATATATATATATATATATATATATAGGTCCCCTGGTGGTCTAGTGGTTAAGATGCAGCGCTCTCACCGCTGCGACCCGGGTTCGATTCCCGGTCAGGGAACCATCCCCAGCCACTTTTAGTGCCGGTCCCAAGCCCGGATAAATTGGGGAGGGTTGCGTTAGGAAGGGCATCCAGCGTAAAACGTGCCAAATCAAACGTGCAGAGGATCCGCTGTGGCGACCCCTAACGGGAGAAGCCGAAAAGAAAGTTTATATATATATATTTATATTTAACCTGTCACTCTCTCCTCAGATAAGTTATGCTGCCTCATGTGAATGTTTGAGTAATAGAAAGGAGTACCCATATTTCTTCAGGACCATAGCGAGTGACTACTACCAGAGTAAGGCATTGGCAAATATGGTCAAGCACTTTGGCTGGTCTTGGGTAGGAGCTGTGCACAGTGATAATGACTATGGAAACAGTGGAATGTCTATTTTTCTGAATGCAGCCAAAGAGGAGGGAATATGTGTTGAGTACGCAGAAAACTTTGATCGAGCAAATCCTGACAAAATCATCAAAGTGGTTGACATTATTCAGAAAAGCACAGCTAAAGTAATTATTCTATTTCTTCCTAATCTTGAGATGAGTATTTTAACAGAACAGCTGATTCTAAAGAATGTCACTGGCTACCAGATGATTGGTGTTCAAGGATGGATTTCTGCTGCTGCTATAGCAACACCAGCAAGTTATAATGTTCTGGCTGGAGCCATTGGATTTGATGTGGGAAAATTGAACATTGGTGGTTTTGCTGATTATGCTGTCAATGGATTTTGGCAAACAGCAGTCCCATGCTTACATACCGAGGGAAGCAATTTTCAAACTGAAATCAACTGCAGCAAATATGAAGAAATGATTCAATATAAAAACTACAGTAAGGATATTTTAGAATTGAGATATGCAAATAATCTTTACAATGCAGTTTATGCTGTGGCACATTCTCTACACAGTCTGTTAAAATGCACAGAATATCAGAGTTGTGAAAAAGAGAAAACGATTCAACCATGGGAGGTAACACAAAGAAGAGAAGCAAAGCAAATATTGTAAATTTTATATTGTCATATTATAAATATGTATTTACTTTTCTATTTAAAGGTTGTGATGTCTCTAAAAAAGGTAAATTTTACCACTAAAGTAGGAGAACAGATTTGGTTTGACAGCACTGGGGCAAAAGCTGCAAAGTATGATGTGGTGAACTGGCAACGAGGGTTAAATGGTGAAGTGGTGTTTAAGGTTTTAGGCTATTATGATGCCTCTCTGCCACATGGACAACAATTTGTTCTAAATACTGAAGATATAGTGTGGGCTGGAGACAAAAGAGAGGTAAATACATTGTTTCATAATTTTTAATAACATACAAATATGATTTTTTTTTAAACATTTGTTAACAACAATCTATATTTGAATATAACCATAATGTTCTATATTCATTAAACATTCCCAATTAAATTCCTCAAAAATTGCTATAGTGTAGTGTTTCAATGTAAATTTTACATTGCCATTGAGCTGCTTGGATTTCAGCAGTAAACAAACAATGGCTTAAGAAATTCATGGGTTTTGAAAGATTAAACAAATGTAAAAACTTAAGTGTTTTAGTCATAATATATTGTTCACATTAGAAGCCAAGGTCTGTGTGCAGTGAAAGCTGTTCTCCAGGAACCAGGAAAGCTGCACAGAAAGGAAGGCCTGTCTGCTGTTACGACTGTATACCATGTGCAGAGGGAGAGATCAGTAACCAGACAGGTAACTTCAGCTTTTACAAGATGTTAATAATTCAGTGTGTATCATCATATTACTATTTAGCTTACAGTTTCTAAAAACTGGTATTAAAAAATACATTTATAAGATATTTCCTTCCTAATGATAATAACTATGATTACTTTGCAGATTCCATAAACTGTAAGCAGTGTCCAGGAGACCTTTGGTCTAATGCTAAAAGAGATAAATGTGTGTTAAAAGTTGTTGAGTTTCTTTCATTTACAGAGGTTATTAGTATAATAATAATTCTCTGTTCTTTATTTGGAGCTTCATTGACTCTGTTAGTAGCTGTTTTATTTCTAAAAGAAAAGGAAACTCCAATTGTAAAGGCTAACAACTCTGAGCTGAGCTTCTTGCTGCTTTTCTCACTGACTCTGTGTTTTCTCTGTTCACTTACTTTCATTGGACGGCCCTCTGAGTGGTCCTGTATGTTGCGCCACACAGCTTTTGGGATCACATTTGTACTCTGTATCTCCTGTGTTCTGGGCAAAACAGTAGTTGTGTTAATGGCCTTCAGAGCTACACTTCCAGGCAGCAATGTCATGAAATGGTTTGGGCCTCTACAGCAGAGACTCAGTGTACTTGCTTTCACTCTCATACAGGTCTTTATTTGTGTACTTTGGTTAACAATTTCTCCTCCTTTTCCCTACAAGAATGTGAACTACTACAAGGAAAAGATCATATTAGAATGTAACTTGGGCTCACCTATAGGTTTCTGGGCCGTGCTGGGTTATATTGGAGTTCTGGCTTTCTTATGCTTTGTTTTGGCTTTTCTAGCTAGAAATCTGCCAGATAATTTTAATGAAGCGAAATTCATCACATTCAGTATACTCATATTCTGTGCAGTGTGGATCACCTTTATTCCAGCTTATGTCAGCTCTCCTGGAAAATTCACTGTAGCTGTGGAGATCTTTGCCATTCTGGCCTCCAGTTTTGCTCTACTGTTCTGTATATTTACACCTAAATGTTATATTATTCTGTTTAAACCTGAACTAAACACAAAGAAAAAGATGATGGGGAAAATGGCTTCTAAATCCCTTTAAACTTTATTGCTCTAATCTATTTATTATTTTTGCTGATGTTCCTTTTACACACAGTATATCAAATGTAATCAAGTCAATAATGTTTAGATATATATGAAATGTAATCACAAATAATATGGCTATGGATGAGTACTGAATAAACTTAAAAATAAAGTCTTATTTATGTCTATGAAAAAAATAACAAGAATAACAAAAATGTTTATAATCAGTATTAAATGATATTTATTGACATTAATAATTCATGATATTAATAATAATTTTGAGACATACATTTTATTAAAGAAATAAGTAAATAAAAAATTAATTGCAGAACAATGCTTTAAATCCATTGGGCTTAAGGTTTTTGGACCCACAAAGATATGTGAGGGTAAATTAAAACCCATCAAAGAAGGTACTAAAATTTATTTTGATCTGTGAAGACCTGCGTCTGATTCCCCACTTCATTGTTCATCTCGGTAGGAGTGAGTTTGTGGGTGAGGAAGGCACATGGGTGTAGCTTGTTGTCAGCCCCTCTTTGGGACAGCACAGCCCCCACCCCAATATCAGAAGCATACACCTTTACCACCAAAGGCAAGCCTGGATCTGGTATATTCAGATTGGGAGTCAAGTTGAACTGTCATTGACTTCCAGGAAGGCCTTGGGTGTCCACCAAACGGTAGATTGTTGAGGTGGGGACAGAGAAGCGGCGACAAAGCTTAATTCTTAATGAACTTATAATGAAAGTTTGCAAATCCAAGGAACTATTGTACATGATTGTGTTTGGGGTGGGCTACTCAGCGACAGCTTGCACTTTCCGTAGGTCCATTTGAATGCTGCTTGTGGCTATGATGAATCACAAAACTGAAGGAACATTTAATTCTCACTTCTTGGGCTTTCCAAACACGTGATCTAAGAGGTGGGTCAGGACTCTCCTGACATGCTCTTCATGCTCCAGAAGGGACCATGAAAATATGAAAATGTCATCTATATATATGAAGATGAATGTGTTAAGCATGTCCCGGAGAAGGTTGTTGAATCGTGCGAGGATGACTGCTGGGGAGTTTGTGAGGGTAAGCAGCATTGCCTGATATTCGTAGTCCCATATGGGGATGTTGAAAGCACTCTTCCATGCATCTCGCTGCTTTATGAGTACCAAGTGGTAGACATAACGCAAGTCTAGTTTTGTGAAACTGAAACAGTCTGTTGTCCCCTCATGCTTCAAACAGTCCACATTGGTCCTGTCCCAAAGAAACCCCAGCCCGCCTGCCGCAACGACTACCGCCCTGCCCTATACCCCTTACCTCAGTAGTGATGAAGTGCTTTGAAAGACTGGTCAGAGACTTCATCACTACCAGACACACTAGATCCTCTACAGTTCGCATACTACCAGAACCGCACCATTGCTCATCTTCTTCACACTACGATGCGCCACCTGGACTACTGACTATGGAATTATGCAAATATGCTGTTTGTGGACTACAGATCAGCGTTCAAAACCATAATTCCCTCCATGCTCATCCCCAAATTGGAGGTCCTATGACTCACCCTGCCGCTGTGTCATGGATCTCCAACTTCCTGATAGACAGACCACAAGCCGTACGGGTGGGGAAACACACCTCATCCACCCTCACCCTCAACACTGGAGCTCCGCAGGGTTGTGTTCTGAGCACCCTCCTGTACTCACTGTACTCACATGACTGTATATCCACTTTCAACTCAATCACCATCATCAAGTTTGCTAATGACACTGTTGTGGTGGGCCTGATCTTCAACAACAATGAGACGGCCTGCCTCATTCTTCTTCATCTTTTGGCTTCTCCCCTTAGGGGTCGCCACAGTGGATCATCCGTCTCCATACCCCCCTGTCCTCTACATCTGCCTCTTTCAAACCAACTACCTGCATGTCTTCCCTCACCACATCCATAAACCTCCTCCTTGGCCTTCCTCTTTTCCTTCTTCCTGGTGGCTCCATCCTAAGCATTCTCCTGCCGATATATACCATATGTCCATGCCCTGCACATGTCCAAATCATCTTAATCTCACCTCCCTCATCTTGTCTCCAAAACATCCTACATGCGATGTACCTCTAATAAACTAATTTTTTAATCCTGTCCATCCTCGTCACTCCCAAAGAAAACTTTAACATCTTCAGCTCTGCTACCTCCAGCTCCACCTCCTGTCTTTTAGTCAATGCCTCTCTAAACCATACAACATCGCAGGTCTCACCACAGTCCTCTAAAATTTCCCTTTTACTCTTGCAGATACTCTTCTATCACAAATCACCCCTGCCACTCTTCTTCACCCACTTCACCCTGCCTGCACATTTTTCTTCTCTTCTCTAACAAATTCTCCATCCAGGTACCTGAACTCCTCCACCTTCTCCACCTCTTCTCCCTGCAACTGTACCACTCCACTGCCCTCGCTCTCTTTCACACACATGTACTCTGTCTTACTCCTACTGACTTTCATTCCCCTTCTGTCCAGCGCATACCTCGAACTCTCCAGGCTCTTCTCAACCTGCTCCCTACTCTCACCACAAATCACAATATCATCTGCAAACATCATAGTCCAGGGAGCCTCCTGTCTGACCTCGTCTGTCAACCTGTCCATCACCACTGCAAACAGGAAAGGGCTCAGAGCCGATCCTTGATGCAGTCCAACCTCCACCTTGAACCAGTCTGTCATTCCTCACTTCACTGCTGTCACACTGTCCTCATACATGTCCTGCACCACCCTCACATACTTCTCTAACACACCGGACTTCCTCATACAATACCACAACTCCTGTCTCTGCACCCTTGTCATATGCTTTCTCTAAATCCACAAACACACAATGCAACTCCTTCTGACCTTCTCTATACTTCTCCATCAACATTCTCAAAGCAAATGCTTCTCTCAGTCTGGCTTCCACTACTCTTTCCCATAACTTCATGGTGTGACTGATCTTAATCTACTTAATTCCCTTGTAGTTACTGCAGGTCTGCACATTTCCTATATTCTTAAAGATTGGTACCAGCACACTCCTTATCCATTCCTCAGGCATCCTCTCACCTTCCAAAATCTTGTTGAACAACCTGGTTAAAAACTCTACTGCATATCTCCTAAACATCTCCATGCCTCTACTGGTATGTCATCTAGTCCAACCGACTTTCCACTCTTTATCCTCTTAATCACTGCTCTCGCCTTCCTCCTTGCTAATCCTATCCACTTCCTGCTTCACCATCTCCACATCATCCAACCTTCTCACTTTCTCTCATTTTCCTTATTCATCAGCTGTTCAAAATACTCCCTCCATCTTCTCTACACACTCTCCTCACTAGTCAACACATTTCCATCTCCATCCTTTATTGCTCTAACTTGCAGCACATGCTTCCCAGCTCGGTCCCTCTGCATGGCAAATCGGTACAACTCTTTTTCTTAT
This sequence comes from Silurus aristotelis, assembly GCF_946808225.1. Lineage (NCBI taxonomy): Eukaryota > Metazoa > Chordata > Actinopteri > Siluriformes > Siluridae > Silurus > Silurus aristotelis. The sequence goes on along the minus strand of NC_139583.1, from coordinate 3,890,157 downwards.
TCTTTAGTGTCTAACTTTACATACAGCTCCTCATATGCGTTTTCCTTGGCTTTCGCCTCATCCCTTTTCACCTGCTGCCGCATCTCTTTGTTCTCCTGCTTATTTTTCAAAACTGCTTACCTACAGGAGATTAAAAACCTAGAGAGATAGTGCCAGGAGAACAATCTTCTCCTGAACGTCAGCAAGACTAAGGAGTTAATAGTGGACTTCAGCACAAAGCAGGAGCGGTCATCAACCGGACCCCAGTAGAGAGAATGAACCGGTACCTAGGTGTTCACATCACACAGGACCTGTCTTGGTCCTGCCACATCAACACCCTGGTAACGAAGGGCCGGCAGCATCTGTACCATCTGAGATGCTTAAGATACTTTAAATTCCCCTTTCAGATGCTAAGGACCTTTTAAACTTTAAACGGGTAGCATCACTTCTTGGTTCGGGAACAGCACCATGCAGGACAGGTGAGCCCTCCAGAGGGTGGTGCATTCAGCTGAACGTACCATCCGCACCAAGCTCCCTAACCTGCAGGACATCGACAGGGTGCTGGACCAGGGCCAGGAAGATTGTGAAGAACCTCAGCCATCCCAACAATGGACCATTTTCTTTGTTGCATTCAGGGAAGTGCTTCCGCTCCTTGAAAGCAAACACAGAATGAGGATGAGCTTCTTCCCACAGGCCATTCGGATTTTAAACCAGGAAACACCCAAGATCAAGTACTGGACCTCCCTCTGCATCGTCACTCAATTCTGCACAACTATGACACTTCAACTCTGGACTGTCACTCTAGACTTGAACAGTGCAGTGCCACTTTATAGCACACCATACTGCACATGGACACTTTATGGACATTTACTAAATCACTTTAATTTGTACTTACAATATATGCCATAATCATTCATGTAAATACATATATATATATATATATATATATATATATATATATATATATATATATATATATATATATATATATATATATATTTGTATGTTTTTTTTTTACTATTTTCTATATACATTTTATGCTTAAATGTTAGACAGTCATACAAAGCATTTCACTGCATGTTGTACTCTGTTTGTATATGTGTGTGACAAATAAAATTTGACTTGATTTTTTTATATTAGCTCGATCAGAGCTTCTGGCTGTCCGGCATCGAGATGTTGTTCTCGCCTGTATGAAGGAGCTGGGGTTAAATGCCAAGAAGAGTGTGCTTTCTCCAGGCCGGGGAACCACCTTCTTAGGTGTAGTGTGGTACTCAACCTTGATGTGGGCTCAGCTGTCTCCCGCTTGGATAGAGTCTATCCTCACGGCAGTCAAGAGAGTAAAAGAAGGCCAGTCACTCACTGTGAAGCAGTTCCAGAGGCTTCTCCGGTTCATGGCAGCAGCGTCCAATGTGATTCCACTTGGCC